>NW_007726206.1:37528-46798 GCF_000696425.1 Galeopterus variegatus
GTTTCCTGTGTATTTCCTACCCAGAGGTAGATGAATACAGCTCAGATTTGGAAACAATTGCAGATCTGGCTGAGATTTAGAAAAAAATGTCTAGATGACATAATATCTAGGTCAGGCACCTAGACTCCAAAAGAGGTTCTGAAGAGATATTTATTGTCGTGATTATTATGAGCACCTAAGGAAGGCTAAGTACATTATATTTATTATATAATTTAATCTTTAAAATAATTCCAGGAGGCAGGTACAATTATATTCACTGTTTTCCTCAGTTGAGGAAACTGAGTTTCAGAGAGGTTAGATAATATGCCCAAAGTCTCTCACAGCTGGTAAGTGGCAAAATGAAAATTTGAATCTGGGTCTATCTGGCTTCAGTGTTTGGCTCTCAGCTGTGATTCTGTATATTTTGTTTAATAGATAATGTTTTCTGTATGGAAATGAATTGTTTATTAGGGTATTGTGTCAAGGTGAAGAGCAAAGGCTCTGGAGTCCCTCTGTCCCCTTATAGGATGGTTGAGACTCAGAATGCTGCTCACTCCAGGGTTGGCCTTGCCAAAAGTACCCTACCAGGACGATCCTCCAGAACCCAGTACTTCCTCATCCTTGGATTTCCCCGAATCTAAATTATTCAATCTGAAATAACACCATGCGGGGTCTTTAAATGGATGGTTCTAGTCAGGCTTGCTATCCCCCCAGTCCAGTCAACCTGATAGTTCTTTTTCAGTGAGGTGAAGACTTGCCCGTGGAGCCTTCCTGCATTTATCTGATCTCCTCTCCTCCTTTACTTATTAATAAAAATAGGAGATCATTTTTAGGGACTGCGTAGTCTGAATTCTAATTTAGAAAGAATGTTTTTTAAAAAGAACAGTCTGGAGAACTACTGTATTTTGTGTTACCCAGAGCTCGGTTCAGTGCCTCGGAGCCACATTTTCTTAAAATCTTCATTTCAGAATAAAATCTTTGTCTTCCCTTTGCATAATCAAAAAGTCCATTAAATTGGTATTCTCAAAACAAAGAAACGTTTGATAATTATTTTTTAATTTTAAAAACTTTTCTTCTTACATACACACTGGGCAAAAATATAAAATAGTCACATCCAGGTGGTGTACTGGAGCTTGCTTGTAAGGGCTCCTAGAACCAATTGTACACACCTATTCCCAACTATCTATTTAGTGACATCATATTGGTAGCTTGAATTTGGCCACAATAGGAACATTTACACCATGGAAACTGGCAAATGCTACAAATCAAGCCTTTCCTCCCCCCCACCGCACCCCCAGTGTCAGTTGTTAAACATTTACAAGAAAACCACTAGAAGAGGAGTTCCTAAAGAGCAATGTGTCAGCAGTATAACTTTGGTGAAACATAGACCATCCTGTGTCACCTGGCATCATATTGCTGGACATCTTATATAAGTGAAGGAAGTCATTTGCTCAATGATGTGTGCTAATACAAGTTTTATTAAATGAGGCATTCAGCATGTGTCCTCAAGCATGAGATTTGGTAGAAATTGTGTTCAGCTGTTTGACCCAGGAAAGGTTATAGTATAATCCAAGTCTTTTCAGAACACTGAATATATGTTGAATAGTGTCTGTGAGGGGGGGTATAAAGAAGTTTGCAGGGATAGCACAGTTTTCTCATTATAGTGTCTGTGGGTAGCTTTTGGATTCTGATATGGTCACCCAAAGAATCTTTATTGAAATCTATAGATGATTGGCTTAGTCTCTATGTGTGAGAAACCTTATGATCTGATTTTGAATGGTAATTGTTAGAAAATTGGGATTTAAAAATCCTGACCTCTACTCTAAATGATTTCAGAATATCTATGATAATAGCTAACATTTCTTAAGTTATATAACTATGTGCCAGGCTCTGTTCTAGACATTTTAGTTGTATTAATTCATGAAATTTACCTAAGTTTCCTATCATGGAAGATATGTTGAGAAAAGGGCAGAAATGCAAGAAGATTCTATGATTAAAAACAAATGTCTGGGCCGGCCCGTGGCTCACTCGGTAGAGTGCGGTGCTGATAACACCAAGGCCCCGGGTTCGGATCCCATATAGGGATGGCCGGTTCACTCACTGGCTGAGCGTGGTGCTGACAACACCAAGTCAAGGGTTAAGATCCCCTTACCGGTCATCTTTTAAAAAAAAAAAAAAACAAATGTCTGAGGGCCAGCCTGCTGATAACACCAAGGCCACGGGTTCAAATCCCTATATAGGGATGGCCAGTTAGCTCACTTGGGAGAGGGTGGTGCTAACAACACCAAGTCAAGGGTTAAGATTCCCTTACTGGTCATCTTTAAAAAACAAAAAAACAGGCCGGCCCGTGGCTCACTCGGTAGAGTGCGGTGCTGATAACACCAAGGCCACGGGTTCGGATCCCATATAGGGATGGCCGGTTCACTCACTGGCTGAGCGTGGTGCTGACAACACCAAGTCAAGGGTTAAGATCCCCTTACCGGTCATCTTTTAAAAAAAAAAAAAACAAAAAAAACCCCAAATGTCTGCTATCCCTTCACAACCACAAGGATGGTTATAATAAAAAAAAACACAGTAAGTATTGTTGTGGATGTGGAGTAATTGGAACCTTTATCCATTGCTAGTGGGAATGTAAAATGGCACATACCAAGCTGGATGTTGCTCTGGAAAAATAAATAAATAAAATGGCGCAGCCACTTTGGAAAAGTTTGGCAGTTCCTCAAATGTTAAAATGCAAGCTGGAACAACAAATAAGTAAAGTAGTATTGGATTAAAACCCAAGATATAAAATAAATGTCTTTGAGTCCATACTGATATAAACAAATAATTTAATAAATAACTAATTAGGGGCAAATAGACAAATATCCCATGCAGAACAATTCTAAATAACTCATGTAGATACTCCCCCCTCAAGTAGGTGGAGCATAACTTGCCTCTCCTTAAGTGTGGGCTGTGTGTGATGACCTCCTTCTGAAGAGTACAGTATGAAAAGGGGGTGGAGGGAGGAGTAGGTGTACAGTGGAAAACCTGACAAACACTACCTCGGCCAAGTGATTATGGTTAGCATCACCAGTGCTAAGTCATGTTGATAGCATGTACCTTTGATATAATGTGTTTAAATCATACTTTATCTCTGTGGTCTTCTTCCCAAAAAATCATAGCCCCCACCCTAAGAATGAGACAAACATCAGACAAATCCCAACTGAAGGACATTCTTCAAAATATGTGACCAGAACTCCTAAAAACTGTCATCACAAACAAGGAAAGTCTGAGAAACTGTCATAGCCAAGAGAAGCCTAAGGAGACGTGATGACTAACTACACTGGTATTGTGGATGGGATCATGGAACAGAAAAATACATTAGGTAAAAACTAAGGAAATCTGAATAAAGTATGAACTTCAGTTATTAATAGTGTATCAATACTGGTTTATTAGTTGGGAAAAATGTACCATACTAAAGTAATATACGAATAATAGGGGAAATTAGGTGTGGGGTGTTTGGAATTCCTCTGTACTATCTTTGCAATTTTTCTGTATATCTAAAACTATTCTACAACAACAAAAAAATTTTTTTAACTATTTTCTTCTAAAAAAAGCAGGTCTTCTTGAAGAAATGGCTAATTTCTGGCCTGACGCATAAAATGTACAAGATGAACCTGGTACATCTTGCTATTCCAAAACACAAGGAAGTTATCAAAAAAATTAGTGGGACTGTGTCAAAAAGACACAGGAGCCAACATGAAGAAGCTCCTATTGGCCAAAAATGGGTAACTATAAGTATTTTAAAGAACAATTACTGTAATTGATATAAACACACTGATCATATTTTTTAAATCAGGAATTTATAATGAGATTTTTAAAGAGAGAAAATAGAAAACATTTATTTGTCACTTTTTTTTGTAAAAATTGGTAATTTAAAGGGAAAGAACTAAGCTTTATCTTCTATTTTACATATGAACTATATTTCAGGCTACCAAATAGCCCTTCTTTACAAAATAGTTTTAGCTAAAATGTAGGGAATAGTAAAGAATTAGAAAATCACCACTTTGCAACCCTTAATGTCAAATCATTGATTCAGGCAAAGGTGATCAAAGGATGATACCATTACAAGAAAGGTTGACAGGGCATGGTAGAATTTGGATACGTTGTCCCCCCCAAAGCTTATGTTGAAATCTGATCCCCAACTTGGTAATATTAGGATGGGTTTGGATCATGGTGGGGGTGGATCCCTCATGAATAAATTAATGCCCTGGGTGGGAGAGAGGTAGTGAGTGAGTTCTTGCTCTATTAGTTCCCACAAGAGCTGGTTGTTTAAAGGACACTGGCACCTCCCTCGCTCTCTTGCTTCCTCTTGCCATGTATTCTTGCACCTGCTGGCTGTCTACCACTTTCAGCCATCAGTAGAAGCAGCCTGAGGCCCGCACCAGATGCAACTGTCTCAGAATCATGAGCCAAATAAATCTTTTTTCTTTATAAATTACCCAGTTTCAGGTATTTTATTATAGCAACACAAAAAACAGACTAATACAGGGCATTTTACAATGAAGGGATCAGGCTGTCACAACCTGAATCCACTGATGAGTCTTAGCATTCCTAATAGCTGAATAACCAGCAATCGTGTGATTCCTCAGGTGATGCAACATGAAGCACACAGCACTACCCATGATGCAGACCCTTGAATCTGGATCTAATCAAGCATTAGAGCTAACTTCTGATTTACAGGTAATACGGAGAATAGAGAAACAAGTTAAATAAACCGTGAAGAAGCAAATGAGCAAATTCAGAGTGTGGGTAATTCTAAAAGGACAACTGGCCCGGTTTTTCAACACAACAATGGCATGGAGATTAAAAAAAAAAATGGCTAAGGATTGGCTTTAGATTAAAAGACAAGAGACAAAGTAATGTGTTCCCCTTGTTAGGATCCTAATTCAAATAAACCAATTATAAAAATAAATTTTTTGAGGTAATGAGGGAAATTTGAATATGGACCAAGGAATTGTTAATTTATTAGATATGATAATGACATTGAGGTTATGTAAAAAAAAGTCCATATTTGTTAAATATCGAAGTATGATTTAAAATAATAAGTTAATTTATTAGATATGATAATGACTTTGAGGTTATGTAAAAAAAAGTCCATATTTGTTAAATATCGAAGTATGATTTAAAATAATAAAAAATCTGGTCTGGCCTGTGGCTCACTCGGGAGAGTGTGGTGCTGATAACACCAAGGCCACGGGTTCGGATCCCATATAGGGATGGCCGGTTTGCTCACTGGGTGAGCGTGGTGCTGACACCAGGTCAAGGGTTAAGATCCCCTTACTGGTCATCTTTTTAAAAAAATAAAAAAATAAAAAATCTGATTTTAAATAATCATATAAAAGGGGAACAGATGAAGCAAGTGTTGCAAAATTTTGATAATTGATGCATCTGGATGATAGGTATATAGAAGTTAATTATATTATTCTATTTTTTTTTCTTTCTCAACCTGCTGGTCTGGGGATCTTAACCCTTGACCTTGGTGTTGTAACACCATGCTCTAACCCTATTTCTGAATATGTTTAAAAATACTCATCAATTTTTTTGAAAAGCAAGTTACCGAAGACATATATAGCATGACTCCATTTTTATAGAATTCAAAGCCAGCATTGTGGACATGTAATGCACCACCCAGATCCTCCTTTATTGAGGGACATGTTGCCTCAGCTGCTGGAGTGCTTTGGGGAGATGCCTTCAGCTGTCAGCCCCTTCAGAGATTGCCTCACCTGCAGAGAGCTGCCTCACCCAAGGTCATACTCTTTCCTGGTGTGGCCAAATCCAATGATTGATTGATACAGTAATATAAAGGCCTGTCCATCTCGGCCCAACTTGGCACACCTCTAAGGGCCATTGTTGCTTCACAGCACCCTGTAGGGTCAGCCAAGGCAGTTGTTGGGCCTGTATCGCAACTTGACTTTCCCTCTGCCTAATCCTGCTTCCTTTCCCTCTCCTCCCCAGATGTTGATACCAAGGACAAGACTTAATAAACATTATGCATGCTAAACCCCATCTCAGAGTCTGTTTTCCTGAGAACTCTATTTGTGACGATGTAATGTATTGAATTGTGTGCCCTGCCCCCATCCATGTGTTGGAGGCCTAGCCCCCAGTAATTCAGAATGTGACCTTATTTGGAGACAAGGTCTTTACAAAAGTAATCAAGTTAAAATAAGGTCATTAGGGTGGGCCCTAATATAATATGACTGGTCCTTATAAAAGGGGAAAAGTTGGGCACAGATACAGACATGAATGGAAGAAAGACTATGCGAGTAGACACAGGGAGAAGATGACCATCTGCAAGCCAGGGAGAGAGGCCTGGAACAGATCCTTTCCTCACAGCCTTCAGAAGGAACCAATCCTGCCAACACCTTGATTTCAAACTTCTAGCCTCCTAAACTGAGACAATAAATTTCTGCTGTTTAAGGCACCCAGTTTGTGGTATTTTTTACAGAAACCTTAGCAAACTAATACAGAGAGCAGACAGCAAGCAAAACTAAACTCTTTTGTCCAGGGATGCATATATATGTAACAAAATAAGAAAGCAGGAGGGTGCTGGCCAGTTAGCTTGATTGGTTAGAGCATGGTGCTGATAACAACAGTGTCCAGGGTTTGATCCCTATACTGGCCAGCTGCCAAAAAAAGAAAAACCAACAAGAGAATGATAAATACATTCTTCTGTGCAGGAGTCAGGGAATGCCATACAGGAGGAATCTCAGGGAGCTCCATCAGTTTGTAATGTTCTAGTTCCTGAGATGGTGGTGGGTTCATGGATATTGGTTTAATAATTGTGCTTAAAATTATTTATATTATATTATTATGCTTATATAAAATATTTTATAATTTTTTTTAAATGCAAAAACTTGTCTGAATTGTAGGAACATGTGCAAAGTTCTCTTGCAGAGTTTGATATTACAAGAGAAGGGAAATATGGACAAACACAAGAATCTATTTCCCTTTGTAGGGACCAAAGTTGAGATAGGAGACTTTCTTTGGTAATATTCACTTCTGGTCCTTTCAGGCCTCTTTTATGGTCAGTGGAATGTGAGGGAAAAATTCCTACTCTTTTTTTCCTACTTCAGTTTTTAATGCCCCAGGAAACATATTGCTCATATGAGCTCTGACGAATCAGCTGAAATGACTCATTTGTGCAGTTTTGAGAATGGATTCAGCAGATTTCTTTCTTTCTTTTTTTTTTTTTTTAAAGATGACCAGTAAGGGGATCTTAACCCTTGGCTTGGTCTTGTCAGCACCACGCTCAGCCATTGAGCTAACCGGCCATCTCTATATAGGGATCTGAACTGGTGACCTTGGTGTTATCAGCACCGCACTCTCCCGAGTGAGCCACGGGCTGGCCCAGCAGATTTCTTTTAATTCCAACATTGACTGCGGTAGAAAATAATGTTCTTGACCTCATTCTACAACTTGTTGAAAAAGAGGATTAATGTTTAGCCCAGAACAGTAGTATGAAGCCTGAATTTTTTGATGAGAGGTGTTTAAGAAATCTAACTTATTTGAACTGCAACTGAGGATAACTATTTTCTTGTTTGGCTATTTTGCTCTTCCTTTAGTGCAGGCCTGGTGCCTGGCACTCACCCAGAGGCCAACAATCCTGGCCCTCTCACCTTTTGGGGATAGTTATTAGAGTTCCTCAAGCCATAGCTGGGCAGGTTACTGCCCTGCCCCTTGAGGATGTTGCCCCACTGCGGGGTGTACTTCCCTGGCTGCTCAGAGAATGAGCCTTTCCTTCCTCAGCTAACACTTTCTATACACAAGAGGATGAGGATTACATAAGGATGGGTAGCTTCAGAAAGGCAATTAGTATGAAGTGAGAAAGCAGTCAAGTCTCAGAACCTGGCAACTAAAGGGACTGTAATTCAAATTACACATCTAAATATTGGGAGTAGGGAACAATGGAAACGAACAATTGCTTCATGGACATTTTAAAACTATTTTCCTAAAGAAGCAATTGTGTCTCTTTTTTTAGCCCAAGGTAAAGGACATGTTGAAGCTCTTCTCAGAAAGCAGGTTAGGTTGAGGAGATTTATTTATGACTTACTGGAAGCATGAAGAGAAGCTTTTATTGTTGATAGCTAGGCAGGGTAGATGCCAGGAGACACATCCCAGGGGAGCTGTGCTGCCAAGCACTGACACAAAGAGAGCTGACCTAGTCCTTTTTTATGCTGACTGCTTGCTGAAAAATTATATCAGAAGACTGCATTGAGAGACCCGGTGTGGTTTAGAACAATTATGGAGACTTTAGAGTGATCCTAATTCTAAGGAATCATTTGAAGGGAAATAGAGAAGCAGTATATTCACCTGCTTTGTGTGGAACTACTGTTCAGCTTATGTAAGAAAACTGCCTTGGGACAGCTCCACGTGGCCAGACATTCAGTCTCATCATCCTCCCTCTTGCTTTGAAACTACAAATTTAAATTCAAGCTTTTAGCAAATGCCTCCCAGACACCTCCAGGGGAAAAATGTAGGGAGCACATCATTGTAATAAATGTATTCAGGCTTGGGAATATTTTCCAAATTCTGATCTGAAAGAGGCAGAGAGGGACAGGGTGTGCATGCTGGGAGGGAGAGGACAGGAGAGAGAGAAAGATCAATTTTTTGAGGGAAATAGTAATCTGAAACCCAGAATAATAAGTAGATTTTGTTAGACTCAACAGAATGATAAAATGCCAGTGTTGGAAAGAGCTTTAGAGATGATTTCCCTGTCCCTTACTGGTCATCTTACTGATGAGGAGATTTAAATCAGAAAAGTGGAGTGACCTGTCTGAAGAAGCAGAGCCAGGTGGTGGCAGAACTAGGCTGTAAGCCAGGTATGCTCACTCTTCTCGTGACACCCCTGGTCTCCCACCACATCAGATCCCACCTTGCCCAATGACTATCACCCCCATCCATCACTTTAAGAGGTTTGGGACAAAGGGAACTGTAAAGCAGGTAGGATTGTGATTCAGTGCAATTGCCTTCTAGCCTCCATGTCTGGTATCTCCACATCCTAAAACAACAAGTCAATTCTGTTTTTCAACCAGTTCTTATTTTTTAATCTTTCATTTGGAAAAAGTGATATTTAAATGTAAAAGAAAAGGAATAATCCCAAAGAATTTCTTTTCGAAACAATTCACATTCTGTGATCTCTTATGATGGTATGGATCCTACACACTTCCTATGGCTATCTAGGTAATATCAGCTGTTGTGTTTTTATATTGCTCCCCCACAACAATAATTTGTTTTATCTACAGTAACCTG
>NW_007726206.1:47502-50241 GCF_000696425.1 Galeopterus variegatus
AGCTGTTGTGTTTTTATATTGCTCCCCCACAACAATAATTTGTTTTATCTACAGTAACCTGAGTCCCAAGGACTTTATGAGGGCACAGTCCAGGGGCCACGTGGGACTCAAAGCTTTGGCTCTTCCAGATAAGCTGGTTGACACCATTTCGTTTGGAGAATATTAAGTATAATTGGTCTAATATAAAATATAATTATAGTATGTGTCTGGAGTTTGGACTTGAGTCTTTAATTACCTTCTTCTCACCTTTATTATTGTCTTACACTCTACTAGACCTACTGCCACCTCAACTACAAACAGTCCAGTATAGTAATTTATGTTTGTTTCACTGAAGTATGTGCATGCAAAAATAGAAAATTACACAAATAGGGATTCTTTTGTGTGGATTTTTAGCAAATTACTGGTACTTAGCATCCAGAATACTCCAGGCATCTTAGTTCTTCTTTACTGTCTAGTGCTTATTTCTAGTGTACTTATAAAGTGAGAGGCATAATATTTTCACTTCCCCAGGTGAGGACATGGAGGCAATGTTGACATGCACCTCAAAATTTGGGAACTAAAATTGTCCTCATAAAAATCAAAAAGTAATTATTATCTGTAAAAATACATCCCTTTTGCCTCAACCCTGGGATTTCTGATTGTCTTAGGCATTTAAAATGGATTTATATGCAACCTATTAAATCAGCAAAAATTAATTTTTAGGCATCTACTCAGTGTTTGATGACATGCAAAGCAATGTGGGGGATGCTAGTACTAGCTAATGTTTATTGAGTTCTTACAATGTGCCAGGCATCTGCTGAGCACTCTACCTGTGTTGCCTTACCTAGCCCTATAGCACCCCAATGACATAGGTACCTTTATTATCTCCATTTTAAATATTAGGACCTAAGGGATAGAGAGGTTAAGCCATTTGCCCAATGCCACATAGCTAGCAAGTAGGAGAGCCAGGATTTGAGCATAGTCTGATTCCAGAACTTATGATCTTAAATAGGTATAAATTATGGTTCTTACCCTCAATAAATTTATAATCTAGTAGGGGGAAACATCACTAACACATTAAAACAACAGCAAATTAGGTAAGATGAACATATATAATTAAGTGCTAAATTGGAGGCTATCAGCTATGAATGCTTCAGGAGTTCAGAGGGCATGGAGAGACATGGAGCAGGCAGGCAGGATTTCATGGAGGAATAACCTTGAAGCTAATCCTTGAAAAATCCCTGAGATGTGAACAGGGAAAGAACTGCCCTAGATGAGGGGATGGCAAAAGTGCTAGACGCAGGAGTGAGCAAGACCTTGTCCTGGAGGATGAAGCAGCCAGCCTGACCACAGCTGGGTGGGGCTGATGGGAAGGACTGTACCAGCTATGAAGGCCTTTAAAGCAAGGCAGAGTTTAGGCTTGGTGCATTAGCAAGGCAGCCATTAAAAGCCCTGGATCAATAAAGCAAAATTATAAAAAGGAAGTTTAAGGAAGATATGCTTGGCAGGATACAGAGAATCCATCTTATTAACATTGCAGATGACATAAAGCTTGAAAAAACATGAAATTGCTCTAAATTGTTACCAATTCTTGCTCTCAAAATCACTATTTATTCTGTTTGATGTTTTTGATTTTTACACTCATCTCACATTTGCAAGTTCTGCCAAATCTGCCTCCTTAATATTTTTCAAATTTGTACACTTCTCTACATTTCCCTTGCCATTACTTTAGTTCAGCCACCATCTTAAGGGTGAGGAGAGGGGCTGGCTGGTTAGCTCACTTGGTTAGAGTGTGGTACGATAACACCGAGGTCAAGGATTCAGATCCCCATACAGACCAAACGCAAAAACAAAGTCCTGAATATTTAGCAAGGTTGGTCAGGTATGAAGGGAGGAAGAGGAAGGGGAGATGAAAGTCAGAAGATGGGAAAAAGAGGAGGGGAAGGATAGCACAATGGCAGAAGAAAGCAAAAAACAAACAAAATAACAGACATGGAATTTATTTTTTTTATTTTTTATTTTTTTAAAAGATGACCAGTAAGGAGATCTTAACCTTGACCCGGTGTTGTCAGCAACACGCTCATCCAGTGAGCTAACCGGCCATCCCTATATGGGATCCGAACGTGTGGCCTTGGTGTTATCAGCACCACACTCTCCCAAGTGAGCCATGGGCCAGCCCAGACATGGAATTTAGTGCTAGACCTTGGATGCTACAATAAGGAAAATTAAATATGGTATTAACTTAGTGAAAGGGGTCACTGATGGGTGGTAAGGGCCCAAAGTTCCAAGCTGGGGGCTGATGACTCTTTTTATGTGGTATCAAAACATTTGGTCAAATTGTCACGTCTTACACCCTGAAAGGCAGATCAACTCCAGTGAGGTGGAAAGGAAAAGGCTTTAAAGAAGTGACATATGAGCGGGGCCCTGAATACACAAATTGGCCTTCTCTATAAAGGGAACATTCTTGGCAAAACAGAGTCTGGGTGGTACACAGAAGAAGAATACTGAATGCCAGAATGAGCTCTGGGAAGATTAATCTGTTGATGGGGCACAGGAAGCAGGTAAATGGACCTAGATAAGGACAACTAAGTTTAGGGAGAAGACTCAGCTAGAGACTGCCTACTTATTTTAGAAAAATGTTGAGTGAAGTAAGTGAAAATTTTTAATTATCTTTCAAAATCTAGTGAGGAATGCTAGATTTTTTTTTTTTTTTTTAAATTTTTTTTGAATCAAAATTGGTTATACAAATTTTGGGAGTTC
>NW_007726206.1:51193-57911 GCF_000696425.1 Galeopterus variegatus
TTCTTTCAAAATCTAGTGAGGAATGCTAGATTTTTTTTTTTTTTTTTAAATTTTTATTGAATCAAAATTGATTATACAAATTTTGGGAGTTCAACATTGAGATATGTTGATCAAATCAATATTACTAGCATATATATTCTTACAAATCATAATTATTCTTTATGCCCCTTGTCCCATCTCTCCCCATTCCCCTTTCCCTCCCCCCTTCCCCCACAATTACCCTAGATTTCTTCTCTCCTTCTGAAAGAATAATCGCTACTCTGCTGATTTGTTGCCTAGATGATCTGTTCAATGCTGAGAGGTGTGATCATGTCCCCCAATATTATCATAGAGCAGATGCTTCTTCTGTCTCTCTGAAATGGACTTTGTGGAGAGAGACATCCTCTTCTTTTCTTTGGTCTCTGCTGGTGACTCTCCTTGTGTCAATGCACTCCATGACTGGTGGACCATCTGCATGGGGGTTGTGGCATCTAGCCACTTTTGTGGCAGCCATGGTTATAGTGGTGGCTGTGGTGGGCCACCCACAAGGATGTGATGTTTTTGGCATGCTCCTTTGTGCTGGCAGTGTGCCTGGCTGTGGGGAATGTCTGGTCCCCGGCTCCATACCTCAGGTCACCGGGCAGGCCCCAAGACCCTGGTGCAGTGTGCCTGGTTGTGGGAGGGGGAGTCTGGTCCCCTTCTCCATGCCTCAGTTCCTGGGCTGGCCCTGAGGCACTGGTGTGGTGTGCCTGGTTGTGGGAGGGGGGTCTGGTCCCCAGCTGCATGTCCTGGGCTCCTGGGCAGGCCCGAGGCACTGGCTGTATGCCTGGATGTGGGAGTGGGGTCTGTCACCAGCTCCAAGCCCCATTTTCCCAGGTGGGCCTGAGTTACTGGTCGTTTGAGTTGTTGTGGGTGGGGTCCTATCCCCGGCTCTGGCCTCATGTCCCTTGGTGGGCCCTAAGGAACTGGAGGTGTGCCTGGGCCAGAATTAATTTTTTGTCCTTTGCTTACTTCTGAAACGGGCGAACTTCCTATGGGAACCAGTACTTGAGCTGTGTGGTTGAGCTAAATTGCTGCTTTGCTGCTGTTTCCCTAGGGAAGGCTTTTTGTGCAGCTCAGGGTTTAATGGTTGACCTTATAGGTACTTCTGGCTCTCCAGAGACCGGGTGCACCTGGGTTGTGTAGAAACTCTTATCTGGGCCTGAGTTTTTTCATCAAACTGTACCCCATGCAATTCTGCATTCCTGACCAGTCTCCTCTGAATGGTCCTGCCCTGATTGAGGGGTGGATCGGCTGTCCTTGCTGTGTCCCAGTGTACTCCCAGTGGGCCTGTCTCCCCCACTGCCAGTGCTCCAAACACTTCCCATGGGATGGGCCCTGCGCTGGTCCCTTGCAATGATGACTCACCGGCCTCTGAATGGCTCCCCTTTTTCAGCTGTTCTGGCTCATCACTCTGGCATGTGTCCACAGGAACACTATTAGTGGTCTTGCTGTCCTGGGGGCCACCAAGGTCTTCTTCTCCCTTGCAGCCTCCACATAACTCTATCTGAAGGGCACAACTGTGGCTTCTTCCGGCTCCTGCTCCATGTGCTCATCAGCTCCAGCATTAAAGCAGCCGCAGCACGAAACATCCAGAGCAGTTTTTTCTTTCTCTCATCATGGTTTCTCCCCCTTCATGAACTTTATAGGTCTCTCCTCCTCTTCCCCTGAGTTCCAGCGGCCCCAGCTTGGCTGATGTTACATTTTTATGGTTGTAAATTTGTTGATTTGTGGGACAGAGTGACACTGGGGACCATCTATTCTGCCATCTTGACCAGAACTCCACATTTGCTCTTTGCATCCACCTTTCACCACTGTTTAGTTTTTCCCTGCTTGTACCTAAATTCACGTGTGGCAGACACTGTCACAAATTTGTTTTCCTTTCCTCCATGCTCACAGCTGGACCAAACTTCCTGGAATTTGAGTGCTAGATTTTTAAACAGCTTTATTGAGATAAAATTCACATACCATATAACTCACCTTTGAAAGTGTATAATTCAATGGCTTTTAGAATATTTAGAGTTGTACACCATCACCATAATCAATTTTATAACATTGTGATCACCCCAAAAAGAAATCTTGTACACATTCCTACCTCCTCCCCCCAGCTCCCAGTAATTACTAATCTGCTTCAATTACTATGATGTTGCCTGTTCTGGACATTTCATATAAATGGAATCATACCAGCTTTTGTGACTGGATTCTTTCATAAATACTAGATTTTATAACTCCATGATTTTTTAATTAAATAACCAATTTAGGGCTGCCTCATGGCTCACTTGGGAGAGTGTGGTTCTGATAACACTAAGGCCAAGTGTTTGGGTCCTTATGTATGGATGGCCGGTTGGCTCACTTTGGAGAGCGTGGTGCTGACAAGTCAAAGGTTAATATCCCCTTACCGGTCATCTTTTAATGAATAAATAAATAAATAAACAAATATCCAATGGTTAAACTACACATTTTAGTGCTGGCTGGTCAGCTCAGTCAGTTAGAGCATGGTGTTGTAACACCAAGGTCAAGGGTCTGAATTCCTGTACCAGCCAGCTGTCAAAAAACAAAAACAAACTACACATTTTAACATGTATTAGGAAGAAATAATAGTTAATCTCTCTCTGTCTCTCTTTTTGAAAACTGTCAGCAGAACAGGATGCTAGTATGAGAATAAAGACTCTGAGCCAGGCCTAAGGAGGTTTGAATTGTAGTTTTGATTCTGCTCTTAACTAGGTGTGTGATCTTGGGCAAGTCAGCAACCTCTCTGGGCCACAGGTTACCATCTGTAAAATAAGGAGAGTGGGATTAGAATAGTGATTCTCAGCCTTTAATGTATAGCAGAATCACCTGTGAAGCTTTCTGAAAAATATATAATCCTGGGTGCCTACCTTGGAGATATCTTAAGAGCTCTTAAGGTGAGTTTGTTGCTTACAAAAGGTTAGGAATTTCAGGGCTTAGACGTTCTTTAGGTTTCCTTCTAGATCTGACATCCTATGAGGTAAATTTATTTACCAATGCCTTTTGCCTAGAGCCACATCTGTGGTTTTTTTGTTTTTTTTTTTTTTGTCTTTTGACTTTTTCCGTGTCCGGCAACGGAGCGCAACCCTCAGTGTTGCCCCCGTACCGGACTGGGGACCGGCAACGGGATCGCAACCCTCGGCGTTGCTCCCGCGCCTCGCTCAGCCAGTGAGCGGGAACCGGTCCGTATGTGGGATCCGAACCCTCGGGCGGCGCACTATCCAGTGCGCCACCGGGCCGGCCCACATCTGTGGTTTTTGATCAAATCCCTCTCTGTGGTCAATAACTATATCAAGTGGAAGGACTTTATGATGATATTCTGGATGCAGCAGTTGCTTGTGGCAGTGGTCCTGAGACTGACTTGAACTTGTGAGTCACAGTAATAACTAAGAACAACTTGCCTTCCTAAATGTCTTCCACTTTTCAGAGAACAAAAATGAACTGAAAATAAGGAACAGGCTGTAAAAGTAAATAACATATATGTGGTGTATTATTGTTAAGCACTGAAATCTGTGAGGGTGTGTTTGTGTGTGTTTGTGTGTGTGTGTGTGTGTGTGTGTGTGTGTGAGAGAGAGAGAGAGAGAGAGTGTGTTTGTGTGTGTTTGTGTGTGTGTGTGTGTGTGTGAGAGAGAGAGAGAGAGAGAGAGAGAGAGAATGAGAATACTTAACATTTTTTAGCCTACTTCCCCATGGACAGCTGGTCAAATTCCTAACTTGTGAGACTGCTCAACAGAAGTGGTTGAGTTTTATATAACAGAATAATGCTTACTGAAAGCTTCAAACAAGATGGGAAGAGATACAGAATATCCTTTAAGAGAGTCTTGAGTTCCCTATATTCTGTTTACAAGAATAATGTAGACATTTTGATCCTTCTCCTTGAGGACGAATAATCCATTGCTCCTATACCTTTTTATCTCTCTTTAGCTGCCAAACATCTTCTTAAAATAAAAATTACAAGCCCAGTCTCCACTTAAAAAATAGAGAAAGAAACTTCACATGTATAAATGAATTAACACTCACTGTTACCAAGTATACAAGGTCCAAATTAGCAAGGAGAGTTGCTTACTTCTTTTAGTTACATAATTAATCTTTGGTGCATGTTTTTGTGCTACGTTGTACACCTCCTCAAAGCCTTTCACTAGCTCATTTCCACTAGTAAGATAATTTTGTTCTATAAACCATGAAACACTTTTTCTCTTGAGTTTATCTAATGATCTTCATGTCCTATTTCCCACCATCCCACTCCTCTGCATGCACAATTTTCCAACCCTAAATGTATAGTATCTGGTTGATTCTAACATAGCATTTTTTTTACATTTTAACATCTCTGAAATCAGGAAGCATCTTATAACTAATGGTATCTGAAATTCAATGAAATGTGGTAAACTCTTTCTGAGTGAGCAATTTACCTCCTCCCAATTACTGAAATATGTTCTTCCTTCCAACCCATTGGTTTCAATTCATAATCCTTATACTCATAATAAGTCTTGCCTATTTCTATTTTTGTGAAACCATTTGATATCAATATAATTCCAATATTTCTTGCATTCTTTTATATGTTCATAAAAAGTGGCATATAAATCTACTCTATAATTTTAATGACTACATAATATTCTATTATTTGAATATATCATAACTTTATTAGCTAATCTTGATACTATATTGATACTATACTGATACTATATTGATACTATAAATAATGCTCAGATAAACATACTTTGTATACTTATGTAATTATTTCCTTAGGATACATTTCTAAAAGTAAAGAATAATTACAGGTATTATTGGTACTGTGCAGCAAGTTTTCCTGCCCCTATGTTTTCATGTGTTAACTGGACTATAAGCCTTTAGTTCTGGTCTAAGGATGATCTCTCTTTTCCTTTTTTAATTTTTCTATTGTAGTAAAATTTATCTAACATAAAATTTACCATTTTAACCATTTTAAGTGTACTGTTTGTTGGCATTAAGTAAATTTACTGTTTGTTGGCATTAAGTAAAATGGTTGTTGTGCAACCATTACCACCATGCATCTCCAGATAGAAATAAATAACTGCTGCTTCTCACAACAACCTACTCATTTTTCTATTAAAGATTTATTGAACAGTCTCATTGTCAATCAATGTACAAGTACTAAATACACATAAATATTATATCAGTTAAGATGATTTTGTTGCAAATAGAAAACCCAACACAAACTGACAAGCAATAGTTTCTTCTCAAGCATGGCTGGATTCAGGAGCTCTGCTTCTATCTCAGGATTCTATTTCCTCCATCTTTCTTTTGGCTGTGTTCTCCATGTATCGGCGTCATTCTCAAATGGGTTTATTATCCCTTGTGGTATCAAAATGACTACAGCAGTGCTGTACCCCATTAACTCCATGTCCAGCAGAGAGAGAAACGGGGGGTGGAGAGAGAGAGAGAGAGCGCGTGAGTGAGCGCATCCCACTTCCATAACTCTGGACGAAGTCCCAAGATTTACTGTCATTGGAAAAGCTCAGGGTGCATTCTTACCTTACCTCAATTAGTGAGGCCACAGGAATGGGATAGACTGGCTAATTTAGGCTTATGTCTTGTCCTGCACCCTGGGGCCAGGAGTGAGGGGACCCCTACCCAGATCATAAAGACCAAGAGCAGAGAATTCCCAAGGAAAATTTGGCCTGTTGTCAGTACAGGAAGAGACACTATGGTGACAAGAAACAATGTCCATTGCAGTGTAGGAGTAGAGTGAGGATATTATATAGAAACCATATCATATATCATATAAAAATTCAATTAAAGAAATGAGGAAAGGAAGTGAAGTTCTATTTAATACACTTTTTTTTTTTTTTAGCGTATCTGGGTCATATACTGTGCTAGGTGCATTTTACACAAACACATAAAAAATACAACCTTGATCTTTGGGAAACTTATACTCTAATGGGGGAAATGGACATATAGACAGATCTAGGCTAAGTAAGCATCAAGAGCATGAATATTGCAGAAGCCCAGACAAGGGCAGCCACAGCCCAACCTAAGAACACGAGAAAGATTTCCCAGAATAGATGACACCTGAGCTGAATTTTGTTGGGTTACATGGAGAAAAATGGAAAGAGACTTTAGGGTAAAAAGAACTGTGTGAGATGGTTGAAGGGGCGTTATGAATAGTTCAGTACCCCAAAGCTAACATCCTTTGAGTGCTATTATATACCAGATACTGCTCAGCCCTTTTTCCATATGTCATGTAATTAATATGTTCAGAGAACAGTGAATAACCTGACATTCCGGAAGGAAGGTTCATGAAAAGAAAAACAAAATAAAACCCAACAAATAAAAACAAGCAAATAAACAAAACCAAAAAGATTAAATTGGAGAAAAGCAGGTTGGGATCAAATTATGAAAGGGCTTGGAATACCTATACTATGTATACTACATCTAATTCAGTAGGTATGGGGAGCTAATGTAAGTTTTGGGGCAAGTGTTTGATGTGCCATACTTTATAAACATTCCCCAAATGTGATACCCACAAGATAGCACGGAGTGGAAAGAATTGTATTTGGTAAACCAGTGAAGAGGTTGCTAAGATATGCCAGCCACAGACCAAAAGAAAACCCTCCTGACCTTCCTAAACTCTCTCCACCATGTCCTCTAGAACTTTTGGCCTATTGTAAATTTCCCTATAGTCTTTTTTTTTTTTTTTTTTTTCCTTTTTGTC
>NW_007726206.1:58673-62679 GCF_000696425.1 Galeopterus variegatus
TGAGTGGACCAGTCTCTATATGGGATCCGAACCCTCGGCGGGAGCGCCACCGCACTCCCAATCGCCGCACTCAACCGAGTGCGCCACTGGGCCAGCCCCCCTATAGTCTTAATCTTTGTAAGGAATGTACCTTCCTCCTCCTTGCCTTAATTAAAACATGCTTTGTCTCAGGAATCCACTCTACTGAGCTCCCTTGAGTGGAGGTTACTGATCATCCCATTGGACCCAGAGCTTGCCCATTTGCAAACCTCCTTGCCAACCCCCTCCTCCTCTGAGGACCATGTAGTCTAGCTCTCCTCCATCTCCCCTTACTCACCCCTCATTCTCTTTTCAGCACATTGCAAACATTACCCTGAAACTTCTTTTGGCAATTGTCACTTGGATGCTAAATCCAATGGGTTTCACATTTTAACTCGGGGGCAATTGACCCATTGTTTCTTTTTGACAGATTTCCCAGAAATTATTTTTTCCTGTTCTCCTTCTACCCCTCTGGCCATTCTTCTCAGTCTCTTTCCCTGCCTCTTCCTCTCCCCACTTCTTTTTTTTAATGTCTTTTTTTTTTTTTTGGCAGCTAGCCAGTACTGGGATCCAAACGCTTGGCCTTGGTGTCCCAACTACTTAAATGTTAAGTGTGCCTTGTGCTTCTTCCTCAGCGGTCTTCCTTTCTCACTTGCCATGCTCTTCCAATGGTGTGAATTACCACCCATGTGTTGGTGAACTAATGATTCATATATCTACACCACAAACCCCAGGCTTTCTCCTGAGTGCTAACAAACCTATGTGTACAACTGCCTACTGGACAGCATTGACTCAGAGTGTCACTGGAACTCCAATTCAACATTCCCAATAGAGTAAACTCTTTCCAGTCTACCTCGGCACTCAACCAAAAGGCTGGAACTCACTTCAGCTCTTCTAATTCAATAACTACATTTAATCAGTCACTGAGTGTTGTTAATTCTGTTGTCTCCTCTTTTTTATTTTCACTATAACTTCTTTAATTTAGGATCTCATTATCCTTTGCCTAAAATGTTAACTTTTTATTTTGAAAACTTTCAAACATGTACAGTATAATGAACCCCTACATAACCATCATCTGCTTTTAATTATTATTAACTTTTTGCCATAGTTACTTCTCTATTTTTTCTAAAGTGTTTTAGAGCAGATCTAGACATCATGACATCTGTTTATCAAGACTTCAGGGGGCTGGCCCGGTGGTGCACTCGGTTGAGTGCGGTGCTTGGGAGTGCAGCGGCGCTGCCGCCGAGGGTTCAGATAGAGACCAGTCTGCTCACTGGTTGAGCGAGGTGCGGGCGCGACACCGAGGGTTGTGATCCTGTTGCCGGTCACGAAAAAAGACAAAAAGAAAAAAAAAAAAAAGACTTCAGTACACAGTTTTATTATGCTACCATAATAGCATTATCACACCTAACAAAAGTAACAACAATTCCTTAATATTATCTAATATTTTGTTTGTCTCTCAAATTTTCTCATTAAGTTGTTCTGTGTGAATCAGGATCCAAACAAGTTTTAGGGCCGACCCGTAGCTCACTCGGTAGAGTGCGGTGCTGATAACACCAAGGCCCCGGGTTCGGATCCCATATAGGGATGGCCGGTTCGCTCACTGGCTGAGCGTGGTGCTGACAACACCAAGTCAAGGGTTAAGATCCCCTTACCGGTCATCTTTTAAAAAAATAAAAATAAAAATAAAAATAAAATAAAACATCTGAAAGACAAATCCTCCATTACCCCCTCCCTACTGCCAGCATATACCAGACTATCTAACTTTATGTTATTAGATGTCTGTCAGCATCTCTTGGGGACCACAGGTCCTCACATTTAAGGAACGCAATCTAGATTGTGATTATACTCAGGGTAAAATCAACTCATTCATTAATCCCCCAAACACTGGATAATGTCATTCTTCTCAAATTCACTCACAGGCTAATATATTCAATTAAACTAAGAACAGGACGGTTTTAAGAGAAATTGGAAAGATGGATCTAAATTTTATCCACACACAAAAAAATCAGGTAGAAAAAGCTAGTTTTTTGGGTTTTTTTTTTTTTGAAGAATGAAGAAATTGGATCTACCATATTGAAAACATAAAGCAAACAAGTTTTACACATCGCTTGTTGTTGTACGTCTCTTTGCATGTAGTTGAAGTCTCTCAGAAACTAAAACAGCCCCCTCCTTTTTATCCTTCTCATTGACTTGTTCAAGGGACTGGCTCAGTTGTGTTTTCTCACCTAATTTTTTTTTTTTTTTTTTTAAAGATGACTGGTAAGGGGATCTTAACCCTTGACTTGGTGTTATCAGCACCACACTCTCCCGAGTGAGCCACAGGCCGGCCCTCACCTAAATTTTTGCAGCTGTCTCTAGAAATCTCTTTGCCTTGAATCTTGCTCCTTCCCACCCGTCCTCCAAACTGTCTTCCACAATGTCATCAGAGCCATCTTTCTAAAATGCAGTTTGGATCATGTTACTTCCCTGCTTGAAACTCTTCAATGGTTCCCATGAGCTTCCACGATAAAATCTAAACTTCCCTTTTTATATAATGTTTCCATTGATCTCTACCTAAATTTTCCATTTTGGTGGTTACTTCCTTATATTATGTAGGTCAAAAACTATCCCTGCCCCAAACACCAGGCTTGCTCTCTATTTGAATGCCGTGTAATTGCATCCCTCCCCTTTGCCCCTGGAAAATAACCTTTATTTCTCAAAGCTCAGTTCAAATACCACCTCCTCTCTGACATTTTTCTGATTCCTTAAACCTCAGCCACGGAAAATCGATCATTTCCTCCTTCCGTCATGGCTCCCGCAATGTTCCACTGCACATAAGAGTTTACACTGCTGGCTCCTTCTGAGGCGTCTTGAGGCTGAGTCCTACTCATTGCAGTAGTCTTACCAGCCCACAGGGGCTTAGCAAATAATGAGCTTTTAATAAATGCTTGTGAGTAAGTGAATGAACAGTAAATGAATGGTTTACAATACAGCTCAGTAAACACTAAATTTGTTCCAAGAAGAAATTCCTAAGTCACTCCTGCTCACAGCTCTTGAGGCCATGGGCACAGCCAGAGCTCAGTTAGCAACATGGCTACTCCTATTTGAGAGCAGGGCCCCAGACCTGCAGCCTATTGAATTCCATCCTGTGCCCTTATGAGAATCATGTGGCATTTGGTGACTTACGTTTATTACAAGACCACTGAGTTCTCAGTAAAGGGAAGCATTTCTGAAAATATAGTCCTTGGGTGAGGAGAATTTCTTCTACAGAGAAAGAGGTTGCTTTCCTGGCCAATACAGTTTATTATCAAGCATACGATAAATTGGGAAAAATCAGGTTAGCGATAAAACTGATTAGCAGGCTGTCATTCAGTGCTAGGTGTTTAATGTCTATTAACTAATTTCGTGACACTGTGGATGTCACTTCTCTTTTGGTCCGTGTTTTTTTTTTTATTCTTCCAAACGAAGATATTGGACCAGATAATCTCTAAGGAGATGTCTAAGATGATCTCCAGTTCTGTCATTTTATTATCTAATTCTTACATAGTACCAGTATATGTTTGATATGGTAAAGTTTCAAAAATTATTGATGATACTTTACAGATACGGAAACAGAGGGTAGTGGGGCAAGAGATTTGCTTCAGACATATGGAACCCTTCGCAAGCTCTATTTCATTAAGCAATCAATATTTCCTGGCTTTCTGGAGGCACTGCAGTATCTTTCCCTTTAGAAAAGCTGTCTGTTTTTCCCTTCAGGCCTGGGGCCGGGGTGGGGAAGCCAAGGTTCAGAGAATTATTATGAAAAATACTACAGCACCACTTATTCCACTCCCACAGCCTACCTAGGCTTTGAATCTCACAGTATTGAAAGTAAGAAAACTCAGTGGTACTAAGACTGCCAGGGGGCATGTAAGAAAGAGGCTGGAAGAGGAGGGGAACAAATTGGAAGCTGCTGAGTATGCATTTCATGATATGTGGACTAGGATGCGGGGGGGGGGGGGGGGTG
>NW_007726206.1:62731-78749 GCF_000696425.1 Galeopterus variegatus
GGAAGGGGGGGGGGTGGGAGGGGGGTTTTTTTTGGATGATCTCAAGGGCATCACAACAAAGTCAGTCTCATCTCTTCTCTGTTCTTGGCAACAGCCAGTATAGCCAGAAAGAGCAATCTGTCAAATCTAATTAGAGTAGAAGAAAGTGAACAATGGGCGCCCAGCTCTGTAATGACAGCCCAGTTTAATGGAGTGGAGGAGCTCAGGAGGGATGTGTGCTTTGTGTGCTTAGAATTGGTTCCTTCAAATGGATCCTTTCTAAACTCAATCTGCAAAACATCTCTAACTGGATTCTTATTTACTTCACCAGAACTCTTCAGGTCCCTGTGCTTTTTAACACACGCACATCCAGCAAAAGCAGAGGAGAACCTGGCTCTATTTCAAAGGTGAGGCTGTAATCGAAAATAGTTATATCGTGCATGGCTTGGACAGGTGCTGTTTGCACGCAACTGAATTTTTATGAATTTGTTCATATTTATTTTTTGTGTTTAGCTGTTTTGGTGGCATTAGTGTTTCTCTTATTATTTTTGCAATTCTTTGTATTACAAGGCTCATAACTGCATTCTTGAAATTTCAGAACAGCCTGAAATTTTCTTAGGACCACAAATAAACATTTTAAGATCCAAAAACAATTTAATGATAGTTTTGGCTTATGCTTTAAATGGCCTCTCTGATTTGGATATTTGAGTTCTTACATCAAAAGTAGGTTTCACAGAGAAGGGGTATATTTTAGAAATTGAATCAAACAACTATATTCTTTTAAATAAACACAATACAGGTTATTGAATCTTAAAAACCATGCATCTACACAATCTAAAGTTTCAACTATCTGTTATCAGCAAATATTATACTGAAGATTAATGATGTATTAATTTAACTCTGCCTCAGCATGGGACACTGAGACATCTTAAAAATAATTCTGTGAAGTGGGAGGAAGAATGGGAAGAGAGTAAGCGCTAACACAATTTGAAATTTACAAGTCTCAGTCTGTCTGGATTTAATGTTCTTATGCTTTATCTCATTTAATCCTCACAGCACCCTGTGAAGTAAATTACTATTCTCTCCACTCTGCAGATTAGAAAACTAAGACCCAGAGAAATTAGCCCAAGGTTACAGAGAAATGCAGAGTCAGACCTTGAACCCAGGTTGTGTGATTCCAAATCTAGTGAACTTTTCAGGACTCTGTGTATTTCTGGTAGAGACAAAAGACATTAAATTTAAAAAATAATTAAATTTATAATAATGATGTCAACATGAGGACACTCTTCTAATCTATTGGTCTTTTATAGACATGAATGAGTAGATTTTAGATTGGTGTATTTGTACCACTTGCCTTACTTTACTGCATGCGCTAACCTTTTATTTTCTAACAACATCACTTGTATTTTTTCTGTCCTTTATTTCTTCTTTTCTTTTACATATCCATTATATGAATAAATTATCTTGAGAGAAGACAAAGGAAAAGTCTGCCAGTACCACCCACCTCATCCCAAACCCAGTCCTCTCCCCACAGAAACCACTGTTTGGGGGATAACCAGCTTTTTTCTTCTCGTGTTTACATAGATGTGTGTGTGTGTGTGTGTGTGTGTGTGTGTGTGTGTGTATGTGTGTGTGTATCATATTGTTTTGTGTGAGTTTTTTAAGACACAAATGGTGCCATGCTGTAGTTTTTTTTTTTAAAAAAACATGATTGGTAAGGGGATCTTAACCCTTGACTTGGTGTTGTCAGCACCATCTCTCTGAAATGAGCTAACTGGCCATCCCTATATAGGGATCCGAACCGGTGGCCTTGGTGTTATCAGCACCACACTCTCCCAAGTGAGCCACAAGCCAGCCCTATGCTGTACTTTTTGTTCCCAATTTTTTTAAAAACTCTCTATGCCTTATGGAGATCTTTTCATGGCAGTAGTTCAAATCTAATTCATTCTTTTTAACTGTTACATAGAATCCCATGTATCATTACTTTTACTCTTTTCTCTCTTTCTGGCCTGTGCTTTTGAAACAGCTTAATAGCATAGCAACATTTAACACTATTTGTATTCATGGGGCAGGTAGAGACAGGCACAAGCTTTATGGTTGATTGGAGTGTTACTAACAACATATAAGAAAGGAGAGAAAGGTAGGAAGCATTCACACCAACACCGTGAGCCCAGATGAGAGGCCAAGGCACATTGTTACCGTACATTTGTTACTCTCTGCCTCTGAATATTTTAGCATTTACTTTTCATTGAACCTACCTGCTCTGCAGACATTTATTCCTTGTATATGACAAATAAGAGTAACATACTTCACAGGGTGCTGTGAGGACTGAATGAGATAACACATAGGAAAGAATATCAGACCCAGATGTACTGAGATGTATAAGTTATAAATTGTGCTTGTGCTCCCACTTCAGATATTACATTGTGAGGCTCAAAGAAGGGTGGTTAATAAATGGAACTATGAATATTCTTATTAGATATTCTGGTACAAGATTGTGCCTAAAAGCATTGGAAACTGACTGATTGCTGGATTCAGATCCCGATGTGGCTATTTACCAGTTGTGTGACCTGTGTAATGTTTTGTCATATGTAAAATAAGGGTAGTAATAATAGTAGTACTTTGTTGGGTGTGGTGAGGTTTAAATGAGATAATGTATGTAAAGAATTTAGTATAGTTTCTGGGGGCTGGCCCCATGGCTCACTTGGGAGAGTGAAGCGCTAGTAGCACCGAGGCCACAGGTTCAGATCCTATATGGGGATGGCCGGTGTGCTCATTGTCTGAGCGTGGTGCAGACCACACTGTGCCAAGGGTTGCAATCCCCTTACCAGTCAAAAAAAAAAAAAAGAAAAAAGAATTTAGTATAGTTTCTGGTATATAGGCATGTCAACTGCAATCATCATCATTCAGAGAGGCTGCAACATCCTCACTTCCGTTATCTGCCTATAAAGCATCACTATCCAGTTTCTTCAGATGTGATAATAAAGACAGGCCTAATTGCAAGATGAGAGCGCAGCCATTCATTGTTCCTTTAGTCCATAATTTTTTGTTTTTAAGGCAAGTGTTTGCTGAGTGTCTACTGCATGTCTAACACCCTACTGTGTACCGTGTGAAATATAAAGGAAGTGAAAAAACAGAGCTCTTGCCCTCAAGGTGCTTGCAGTTTTTAAACTGAAGTTCCTTAATATACGAGGTAACACTCTGAACCTGATAGATGTTATTCTGTAATACACTCTCTGGGTAATAGATAATAACATAAACACAGGGTAGTATTATGAATATACTTGCCCAATGGCTGTTACATCAAAATTTTCTGTTAATTACACAGGCATATATAATCCTTTAACACCTGCTTGTATGTCTGTATCTAGCTTCAGAATTATCTTAGAAGCCTGCCTGAGCCATTAAATCATTTCCCCCTTAAATGCTAATACGAGGTTGGGTTCCTGGTGGGGATTGCTCTCACTTCCTCCTGAGAAAGCTTAAAAGGATAAGGTCAAGCGCTGGCTGAGGGGAGCTTCCCTCCACCCTGCCTAAAGCTTGCTTTCATAGAAATGTACAGATGTTCTGAGTGGATATTAATGGGCAGATATATCCATAAAGAGTAAGAACTGTCTTACAGCACCCGAGGTTGCCATGTGAACAGACTGAAAATACCTTATTTTGGGGGTGAATTCCCACGAAATAAACCTATAGTATTTCCAAAATGTCCGCCTAGCCCCCTCAGTCCAGTAAGCTTTCTGTGGCCCATAGAACCCATTTTCCATTTGTGTGTTAACTCATTCCAGCCAGCCCAAACTGAAATTGCAACTGGACATAAAAGGCCACTTCAGCTGTCAAGCACAGAAGCCACGTGTGGATTATGGTTTAAGTAAGAATCAGTCCAGGCAGCAGATGCTCTGAGTGCTTGGGGAGTGGCATGCCTATTCCTGATACAAGAGCCAAGCACCCTTTGTCTTAATTCCACACTTAAATCAGGGATAGGCAATTCTGAATGCTTTTTCTTTTACAGGGGCTATGTTATATCATTCTTATGAGAAAAATATCACCTATAGTCTAAAAAGTCGAGATTTCTTAGAGAGCCCTCTCTTTTACTGCTGAAGGGATTTCTTAGCAGACAAAATCTATTCACTAAATCATATCTCTGTGAAGAAGAGATTCTTAAGTGTACGGTGTATGGCATTTAATTTTCAGGTTACGTACAATTCCGAACATTGTCTCTACTACCTTTTTCTGAAGGCGATCTTTTTATTTTATTTTATTTTGATGAAGAGGGTCACATTTCTGACATTTTTGCCTGGAACCCCAGAATAAAAAACTTATAGCATGTTAGAATTCTAAAAATAGTTTGACTCTGCACTTCTCAGTCAGAATTCAGGTCTCCAAAAATATGCTGTCCAAATCATTATTGGCGATAATTTATTTTGCCCCCTGTAAGAAGTGAAAGCAGCTGGTGTATGAGACTTGAGAAAGAGCCCATTTTCCAAGGAAGAACAAAGAGAAAGCAGGCGCCCATCCCCCTTGGAGAAGCTGTTTTGCTTTGTCTGAGCCGACTCCCTCTGGGGACTGCAGCAGGGAGGCTCAGAGCTGTGCCTCTGTGATTAGTTTAGTAACACTTGGTTCAGCAGCCCTGGGGGATGTGGGAAGATGTGTGCCTGACAGTATTAATGTTATCAGCTGCCCTGCTCATGTATCTTCTCCCTAAAGGACACTTTTATAACACAGTAACACTTAGATAGAAACTCCCCTCCTTTATTTGTTTCTCTGCAGATAAACAAATGTCAGACATCTTCCTGGATCCTGTCCTTGATTCACTAAGTTACTATATATCCATTGCTCTTTTTTGTCCTCCAAACACTGAGCTCTCAGTGCTCATCTGGATGAATCCAGGCCGTGAGGGCTACGCCCAAGTGGTCACTTACAAAACTTGGGCCCTCACTTACAAAATAGGGCCCTCGAGAAGCTTTCTGCTCCATCCGGCTTTATAATTATGGTGAACAAAAGAGAGGGCCCTGTTTTGAACCAGAGCCTATAATTTATGCCTACAGCTGTGCCTGTAATGGGAGATGGGAATCTATGTCAGACAACAGGGACCTGGTAAACATGACTTCTAGACCAAATGAAATTGTCCATCTGTGGGTCTTCACTTCCTCACTAGAAGAAAAATGGAGATCTACGATTCTTTCACTTAAAGCGACGGATCTCTGCAAGTGGAAGGGACTAGAAGGTTATTACCGAATCATTTGGACAATGTTAAGGACAGGACTCAGTGGGAGAAAGCACCTGCTTAATGAAGGGCAACGCAAAGCTCTGTGCAGTGTAAAGAGAGGAAGCTGCACTTCGGCTTCACTTTGCAGGTTCTGGCTCAAGAGCAGAAGCGCAACCCGTCATCTTCCCGTGGGCTTCAGCCATAGGAGGAGAAAGGTGGTACCACGATTTTCTCCCAGTGGATAGTGATGACGTATTCTAAGCAGATGATTGCAGAGGTTCCTGTCAAATGAGTGAAGAGAAAAAGGAAGTGGGGAGAGGAGGAGGCACTGTAGAAAAGGCACTGCGACAATCCTGGGATGAAAACGAGGCACCATAACCAGAAATGACAAGCACATACATCTTGAAACTCAAACTCCTGCCTGTTTTTTTTTTTTTTTTTTTTTTTTTGTGAAGAGAAAAAGGAAGTGGGGAGAGGAGGAGGCACTGTAGAAAAGGCACTGCGACAATCCTGGGATGAAAACGAGGCACCATAACCAGAAATGACAAGCACATACATCTTGAAACTCAAACTCCTGCCTTTTTTTTTTTTTTTTTTCCAATTTGCCTCTGATAACCTCTTTTAATATTTTGTAAATCCCATTAAAAGCAGGACAGAATAAATGAAAGCGGGCCCCTACCAGGTTATATTTTTCATTCTCCTTTAAGACTGTTTTAAATAACAGAGATACCCTGAGAGTCAAGTCCATCCCTTTCAGCTTTAGGAAGCATTAAAAACCGTCAAGCCCTTTGAAACATCGCCTGCCCAAACCGTAACAGGCCTCTCGGTTTTTCTTCTCGACAGAAAGGCGGCTCTGGTTGTCCATTACTTTCAGTTTTGCTGGTTAGGGACATAACACGCCCCACCCTGAGCGCCGGGCTGTTTGGAATGTGTCGAGTCTATGCACTCCCCGGCTGGCGTCGCAGCCTCGGGAACCCCCCAGCGCTTTGTCCCTTTTCACCAGCAGGCGCCGCTGTCTCGGGGCGCCACGGCCGCCGCCTGCCCGCCAGAAGGCCGTTTCTGCCGGCTCCGCGAGTTTGCCCCCTGCCGCGCCCTACTGGTCTGTTTAGAAGCTGCCTTTCTTCACCCCGGACTTCCTGCTAAAGTTTCTGAACTGCTGTGCTCTTGTGACAGTTAATGCTATTTGAAAACGTCCTTCAAGGACTGCCCAGTGGCTCACTCGGGAGAGTGCGGCGCTGGGAGCCCCGAGGCTGCGGGTTCGGGTCCTATACAGGGATGGCCGGTATGCTCACTGGGTGAGCGTGGTGTAGACCACACCGTGCGGAGGGTTGCGATCCCCTTACCGGTCAGCTTAAAAAAAAAAAGGGGGGGGGCCGGCCCGGTGGCGCAGGCCGCTTGGGAGCGCGATGGCGCTCCCGCCGAGTGTTCGGATCCCACATACAGACCGGTTCCCGCTCACTGGCTGAGCGAGGTGCGGGCGCAGCACCGAGGGTTGCGGTCCCGTTGCCGGTCCGGTCCGGTATGGGCACCACACTGAGGGTTGCAATCCGTTGCCGGTCACGAAAAAAGACAAAAAGGAAAAAAAAAAAAAAAAAAAGGAGAACTTGCTTTTTTTGAAGGAGTGGAAACTCTAAAAAAACACATATATTTGGGATTGGGTAATCAGTGAGTTTTTTAACATCTCAAATACATCTCAACTTATTCGTATAAAAAGAGCTTCTGACACGACAAAGGCAATGTATGTTAAAAATTAGAACGCTTTAGAAAAAAAAAAAAAAATCCCCTTCCTGTTTATTCTAGACTCTTCTACAGGCGTGGAGAACAGCTTGCGAAAATTCAGCTGCAGCGCCATCTGCTGGACGTGCGGTGATGCTGCAAGGCCCTGCCCGCGAAGGAGATGTCGGATTTGCAGGTGAAGGCCCCGCCTTTCGCCCAGGAAAGGCTTTGGCACCCAGATAGCATTCACCTGCAGTCTGCTTATATAGAAAGAGATTAAACAGACTGTCTACAAGAAAATGGTCTCAGTGTTGAGGAACACTTGGGCCTAAATGAGCTGGCATTTATCATATTGGTGGTCTCTGAGGCTTCAGGGGACAAGGAGGCATGACTCATTTCATTACACCCACCCATCTCTCAGGAGTGGGACTGAACACCAAAACTGTTCTGCATTACTGCACACAGGGGAGTATCAGGGACAGAAGTCACAGTGTATTTGTTCTCTGAATGTAACTGATTGTGCTGAATGGAAAGAATTTCGAAGGTGAAGAGGGTGACAGAAATAAAATTAATCTGGGAGTAGGCAGGTGTTAAATGTAGCCTTGGCTGTGGTTTGATATAAGACCACTCAGCCCTGTACCATTTTCCAAACTCTTAAGTCAGTTCTGATTCACTTGAAGATTTTTCTGTTTAGGAGACTTCAGGTCCTTTCTACACAAGGATTCGAGCCTATTTGCAAACACTTTTATATACATACTACAACATAAGCCTGCATTCACCATGGTTGAAACTTTGTTAAAGCCTATAATCAGAAATGCTCGGGGAACTGGTAGAAAGCAGACTATTAGAGCAGATCACAGTTGGCCCACCCATCTGGAAAAACATGGTATCACTGATAGGAAACATTTTTAATGGAAACATGTTACTAAACATAGTTCTGACCCTTCAGAGCTTGATAATTATTTCTTTTTTTTTTTTCGTGACCGGCAACGGATCGCAACCCTCAGTGTCACGCCCGTACAGGACCGGGACCGGCAACGGGATCGCAACCCTCGGTGTTGCTCCTGCACCTTGCTCAGCCAGTGAGCAGCCGGACTGTACATGGGATCCGAACCCTCGGCGGGAGCGCCGCCGCGCTCCCAAGCGGCACACTGTAGCAGTGCGCCACCGGGCCGGCCCCTTGATAATTATTTCTAACAAAACTGAGTTTTTGTATTCTGGTATGAGCTTATAATGGTTTTCCTGAGAGAGATGAAGTGGCTTTATCAGCAGTATAGCCTAATGGAGCCTCAGTGATTATGTAGTCCTTGGGGACCATGTCATGTGACTTCCGTATATAGCCAATGTTTTACAACTTCAATAACTAAGCCTTCATGGACAAGACCTGTTTGATTCTACTGCCATAGTGATCATAGAGAAAATGTTAACCCCGTATATGTGTGCTTGAAGAAGGTACTCAGACAGCTGAGAAAACAGGATGAAAAATAAAATAAAAATCCACTGTGACAGTGCATGGATGGACTGTATCAGAGAACTAGAAGACTGAGAATATTTTCTATTTTGAATGAACAAAGAGTTTTGGGTACCGAATTGTGACCAGTATAGGAAATATTTGATTGCTGGTGCCACTTCTATCATACCTCACTTCTACTAATGTATTTGTAGAGGAGAGTCTTTCATAGAAATAAATAGCTGATAAATAAACAGAGTGTTGGCATTAAGTACGGAATTGAGCCCCTCCTGGGGAGGGTGTCCTTAGGGCCTCTTGCTTGGGATACTGCCGGGAACAGAGGTGGAGCAGTGGGACCAAATACCATGAGCCTTCACAGACTCTTCTTGGGTGGCACAAGGCAGTCCCTTGAAACTGAATGTTTTCTCCTCTGTGGTTCTCCTTATTTCATCAATTTCTTTGCCTCAGAATAGAGCCAAATACACAAACTACCTGTCACTTCCCTCACAGACGTCCCAAGAACATTCCTTGAGCACTATTTCTGGTGAACCCAATATGGAAAGACTACCAGTTCCCCCAGCAATTGAGCTCAAGGATCAAATATTTATGTTTGGCAAAAAGCAAGGGAACATTTTTGTAGAGATGACCTCTTTCTTGACTTTCACCTTGTTCTATAATTGGGCTTTTGAGAGTATGTGACCATTCTCTGGAAAAACACGAAACAGACTGAATTTAGTAGATGTTTCTATCTTGACCCTAGAGTTAAGTAGGTGTGTCCTTTGCAGTTGAAATTCTGCCTCGGGCTCCCGGTTAGCATAGTTGGTTAGAGCGAGGTGCTGATAACACCAAGGTCCAGGGTTCAATCCCTATACTGGCCAGCTGCCAAAAAAATGAAAACAAAGAAATTTTACCTCTGCAGAGGAATTGCCTTAACAATGTTAATACAATTATTTTTGTTATCTCAGCACAGATCAGTCTTCTCTCCCTGCAAAATGTTGGACTCATCGGAGGGTCTTGGCTTTCTGGCCACTTCCTTGGGGAAGTGTAGGGGTGGAGGGGAAGCTTCCCTTCTGCCCTCTCATGAGGTTTCCTGAAATGACTGACAATAGACAGATTAATAGGAGAAAAAGGCTTACAAATTTATTTACATATGCGTAAGTGTACGTGGGAGTCCCATAAATATGAGACTCAAAAGGTCAGGTGGTTGAGGTTTATATAACCTTTTCATATGGGAGAGGGAAGTGAGGGGCTGTAGGAAACTCTAGATAGGTAGTAAATGATTTTGAGAAAATGAGTGAGCCCAAAGAACAATGGCCTGGGGCAAAGTTCCTCTGAGTTCTGGAGGAGGTGGTGGAAAGATGAGGGGCAGAACTTCACTGTAAACAAAGGTTGTCATATTATGCAGATAAAGTCTCTCAGGTAATCTCTTAGAGTTGCCCTCAGAAGAATAGATGAAAAGTCTTTTTGGGCATGGTTAATCTTGTTTTTGATAAGATCCTAGGGAGGGGGTCTTAAGACAATTAAATTTACTTTGGAAAAAAGTTTTCATACTGGCCAGCTACCAAAAAAATAAAAAAGGAAAGACGTTTCCTTAGTCAAATGAGGAAATTCCAGACAGAGTCCCTCCCAGCACTTGGGTGTTGGGGAGAGGCAGAGGAGAAGTCAGAAAGTCCTTGATTTTGGGGCTGGCCCATGGCTCACTTGGGAGAGTGTGGTGCTGATAACACCAAGGCCACTGGTTCAGATCCCCATATAGCGATGGCCAGTTCACTCACTTGGGAGAGCATGGTGCTGACAACACCAGGTCAAGGGTTAAGATCCCCTTACCGGTTATCTTTAAAAAAAAAAAAGTCCTTGATTTTGAAGCAGCTTCTAAGGCCTTCCTATTTTAATTCAAAGTATTCAGCATGCTAAAGCATCAAACTTTTGGGGTACCATTTTCTGAGCCCCAACAGAAATCTCCTTTGATCCTGTAGGGACAGAAAGGGGGTGATCCATTTTCTCCCCATCACAAAGGTCATGGCTGACACACCTGTAAGAAAGGTTAGCAAAAAGAAAGAATACCAAATGGGAAAAGAACAGTCTCTTCAGATGGTGCTGGGAAAACTGGATATTCACCTGGGAAAGAATGAAATTGGACCCTTATCTTAACCATACACAAAAATGGTAACTATGTGAGATAATGTATTTGTTAATTAGCTAGATTTAACCATTCCACAATTTATATATACTTCAAAACATCATGTTGTACATGAGAAATACATGCAATTTTATGTCATTTTTTAAAAATAAACTTGAAAAAAAATTTTTTTCATAAAAAAAAAGGTTAGCAAGAGAAAAGCATAAAGAATGTATAATGTGCATAAGCACAGGAGCCATACAAAAAAATATGAGAGCTAGCCATTTAGCTCAGTTGGTTAGAACGTGGTGTTGGAACACCAAGGTCAAGGGTGTGGATCCCCGTACCAGCCAGCTGCCACAAAAAACACAGTTATGGTTGATGCATAAATACCCTCTGCATTGTGGAGAGGGAAGGGGTGGGGGCTGTAAACGAATGGACCCAAGAACAGACAATGGTTTGTAAGATTGTTTGGACACTGAATGGTCCTGAAGGACAAACAATGGTTGTGGAGAAGTTTTGGGAAGATGAGGGGAGGAACTTCATCATCAACCAAGATTGTCTCATTATGCAGATACAGTCTCGAGAGATGCCGTCAGAATAGATGAAAAGTTTATCTGGATTCTTATGGTGATGACTCTTCTCTGTGGTTAATCTTTCCTGGTTATTTGATGAGATTTCCTAGGAGGTGGGGTCTTAAGACAATTGCATTTCTTTTGGAAAGTTTTCTTAAATAAGGAAATTCCAGAGAAAGTCCTGTTGGTGCTTTGGGAAAAAGGATCAGAGGGACAGAGGACAAGAGAAAGTTGGAGAGAGACCTTGGTTCTGAGGCTTATTTCTGAGGCCTTTGAATTTTCTTTAATTCAGAGCACTGAAGGGCCAGCCCGTGGCTCACTCGGGAGAGTGTGGTGCTGACAACACCAAGGCCACGGGTTCAGATCCCTATATAGGGATGGCTGGTTAGCTCACTTGGGAGAGTGTGGTGCTGACAACACCAAGACAAAGGTTAAGATCTCCTTACTGGTCATCCTCAAAAAACAAACAAATGAACAAAGTGCAGTCAACATGCCAAAGTGCCATATTTTGAAGCATTGTTTTCTGAGCCCCAACAACCCCCCAGGTGCAGGGAGGCTGCCCCTGCAGTGAATTGGCAGCACCTCAAGGTTCCCCATCATAGCTCTGGTAATACCATATCATCACTGCTTATCTATCTGTCTCCCATACTGCACTCTCACATTCTGTGAAAATGGGGCCAAGGCTATTGTGGTCATTTTGTATCCCCAGCACTTAATTAGTAGTTCAGACCAAGCAGATGTTAGATAGGATTTCTAACACTGAGATGGGAGGGAAGGGTACTTCTGATGGAGGAACTGGCACAAGTACATAAAAGGGTATAGCCCTGGAAGAGTGCCAAGAGGCATGAGTGTGGTTTGGCTGAAACCCAAGGAGACTGACAGGAGATATCTTATCAGATATCTTACCTCTTTACTGACAGGTAAAGAGTCTGGGATGTCATGAATGTTAGTTTAAGGCAGTGGTCATCAGAACGTGAAATAGTTGCAAATGATGAAATTTCTGGTGTAATATATATTGGATAAGTGTTTTACATATGTTTTCATCAAAAGCTTGGAGCCACACATCTAACTCATTCCATTTGTAGAAAATATTATTTAATTGGCAAAACCAATCCCCATGGCCAAACCAGTCAAATAGATTTATTTTCTGTCAGAAAAAGTTTATCTTCATTTTTTCAACTGAAAAAAAAACTATATTGCTACAAGGCCTTCCACCATCTGATGTGTGACTTCTGATTCTAAGATAGCCGGCTGTCCATGGCACAGAGGCTTGCCATGAATTTGTCAAGTGGGTGAAATAAGGTACTGCCCTTTTAGTGTTTCCTCTTTGGCTCGCAAGAGATTCTCTCTCAGGTGTGATGCATTCTCAAATTATCCCCTTGCTTGGGGACAAAGCACATAGTACAATTCAGGGTGGTTGAGGGATACCTCTCTTTTGTGAAGGCTAAGAGTAATGAGGTAGAGGCTGGAAAAGAGAAGTCAGCTCAGTGCAAGCCATTCTCAGGAAGATCACTTTCAGGAGAGGGATATTTGGTAGATCAGAATCTGGAAACTGAGCTCCTTGATACTATATACTGTGTATTCTCAGCGGACCTAGACCCCAGTTTGGCTATGGTTTTAACGAACCTGGATTTTATCCTATAGATCAGAGATCTCCAGGGTGGGGTGTACAAGAAGTATAGAGAAAAAAATATGACAGATTCTAATTATACTTTTTAATGTTATCCTCTTATTTTATTTTTTGTTTTGGTGGCTGGCCAGTTCAGGGATGTGAACCTGCGACCTTGGTGTTAAAAGGCTGTGCTCTAACCAGCTGAGCTAACCAGCCAGCCCTATGTCATCCTCTTAGACATTCTATTTTGGTAGATGTTTATAATTTATATAAAATAGAAATACAATAGTTGTAATAGTCTGTTTTGTATTGCTATGACAGAAATACCTGAGACTGGGTAATTTATAAAGAACAGAGGTTTATCTGGCCTACGATTCTGGGACAGCTGCATCTGGCGCGGGCCTCAGGCTGCTTCTGCTCATGGCGGAAAAGTGGCAGGCAGCCGGCGGGTACAAGGAGATCACACGGCGAGGGGAAGCAAGAGAGAGAAAGTACCAGGGTATTTTAAACAATCAGTTCTCATGGGAACTAATAGAGCAAGAACTCACTCAGGCCCTCCTCCCCAGAGAGAGCATTAATCCATTCATGAGGGATCCACACCCATGACTCGAACACTGATTCCAACATTGTCACATTGGGGATCAGAGTTCCGCATGAGTTTTGCAGGGACAACACATCCAAAGTCTATCAATAGTGTATAAACAATATTAAAGTAAATTACATACAAGAGTACTTCAACAAGTTCATGGAAAAAGAGAATAAAAAGATAATATGAATATTTCCATGAACTTTTTGAAGACCCTTTGTCTTTTTTTTTTTTTTTTTAAAGATGACAGATAAGGGGATCTTAACCCTTGACTTGGTGTTGTCAGCACCACGCTCACCCAGTGAGCAAACCGGCCATCCCTATATGGGATCCGAACCCGTGGCCTTGGTGTTATCAGCACTGCACTCTCCCGAGTGAGCCACAGGCCGGCCCGAAGACCCTTTGCATATGCATGTATGTGTGTGTGTGTGTGTGTGTGTGTGTGTGTGTATTATATGAGAGAGAAAGAGGATGTGCAGACATTAGTTTACTGATAAGCACATGCAGTCAAACAAAATCTGAGGATCACTCACTTTTAGGGACAGTAGAGAGTCACTGAAGGTTTCTGAGTAAGGGAGTGAACAGGATGTAATTGTTGACTGGAGGTGACAGTGAGGAATAGTGCCAGGCGTCAGTGAGGAGGATACACAGAGATACCAGCCCACCTTCAAAGAGCTGGCAGTCTGACTGGCACATGGAAAAACAAGTGAATTGTGAATGATAAATAGTAATGACTAATTAGAGGAAGGACAAAGAGGAAGAAGTTTAAGAGAACGTAGAAACAGTGATTGTTTTTTATTCTGTTTTAAAACATGCATGCCTGCAGAAAGAGCGGAATTTTCTGCAAGGCCCTAAATGGGTCCCTAAATGGCCATACCACACTATTTTTATTTCAAATTCCACTCATTCTGTTTGGTCAAGTTCTTTCTTCTCCATATTTAACCACCAAATTGATGTTTAGCTTCTGGTTTGAGGGACCTCATCCTTCAGTTCTTAGAAGAAACACCTAAAAATGCAAAAGTTTGTGATTAGGCAGGATTTACAACTGTAGTCCTGGTCTTTCAGAAGATATCTACATTATGATGGTTAAAATGTTCGGAGAAAACAGGAAGTTGGGGAGAATTATTTGAGTAGCTTCCCTGTTTTTAGAAATTCTATTATGACCAAAATTTCCCAGAGAGAGGGATTTTTTTAAAAGTTCCCAGGCTGGCTGGTTAGCTCAGTTAGAGCTCGGTGTTTAACACCAAGGTCAAGGGTTTGGATCACCATACCTGCAAGCCTCCAAAAAAATAAAATACAATAAAAATAAAATAAAATGTATCCTATTATGGTTTACAGTCAAAAGAATATTTGAAAGCCATTTCTTTTCTTTTTTTTTTTTTTTTTGTCTTTTTCGTGACCGGTAAGGGGACCGCAACCCTTGGTTTGGCGTCGCCCGCACCACGCTCAGCCAGTGAGCGCACCAGCCATTCCTATATAGGATCCGAACCCGCGGCGGGAGCGTTGCTGTGCTCCCAGCACCGCACCCTCCCGAGTGCGCCACGGGGCCAGCCCAAAAGCCATTTCTCTTAAAAAAAAAAAAAAAAAAGTTCCCAGAGAACATCATAAGAAGGCATAATAACACCTTGTAGTTGTGTATAATAGAGCCAATCTCAAAGGGTTTTCATGATCTTATCCCTGAATTCCCACCAGTTACATCTCTGTTGTGTGTAAGGGTGAGAAAAGAGGTCAAGAGACATCCCAGACTCACAGTCTGAACAGGAGCTCAGACCTCCTGATAAATACTGTGTTGGAAAAACCCTGAAGCAATCACTCATATGCTTACTCAGACTCTACTTGCCTTACAATAACACCATAAGTATTGTCTTAGCCACTTAACAGAAGAAAAAAACAAGACTTGAGAAAGATAAGTGCACAATTACTAAGTGACAGAGCTGGAATTTAACCCAGGTCTGTCTTAACTCAGAACCTGTTTTAGTGCCTGGGAGGTAACTGATAATTTTTAATAGGACAGTTTCAGTAGAGTGATAGAGGCAGAAGACTGATTACAACTTACTTATCGAATATTTATTGAGGAGAGTGGAACTTCCAGCTATGGCAGAGGGGTGGGCAAATCACCTCCCTGAAAAAGCAACTACACAGCCAGAAAAAAATGATTAAAACAATAATTTCCAACACTCAAGAAATTGACCAGGGCCAGCCCGGTGGCACACTGCTACAATGCGCCGCTTGGGAGCGCGGTGGCGCTCCCGCCCAGGGTTTGGATCCCACATACAGACCGGTTCCCGCTCACTGGCTGAGCGAGGTATGGGAGCAACACCGAGGGTTGCGATCCCGTTGCCGGACACGAAAAAAGACAAAAAGGAAAAAAAAAAAGAAAAGAAATTGACCAAAGGCATATAATAATCTGAGAAGCATTTATGCTTGAATAACTGCTGAACTTTGATAATAACAGTGGGAATCTGTGGCATCCTTGCCTGGGGATGCTCCTGTTTCCAGCCCTCCCCCCAGCTCAGTCAGCATGGGGATTTTGCCAGGGTGGGGGTTGCTGTGAGGACCAGCTTGTCAGCCACAGTCAAAGAGGGCTTACTTGATTTGGAGCAGGGGAGGGCCAATGGTTCTACTGACCGGAGGTTACACTTGTGGCTGAGGCAAGTGTGGGTTTTTTTGTTTTTTTTTAATAAAAATTATTAAAACATTTTTCAAAAAAAATTTTTTTTTCTTAAAAGATGACCGGTAAGGGGATCTTAACCCTTGACTTGGTGTTGTCAG
>NW_007726206.1:79864-81020 GCF_000696425.1 Galeopterus variegatus
GGAACATAGTTGATTGTACATATCTACAGGGTGCAGCATTGAATATCAATACCTGTGTGCAATATGTGATATCCAAATCAGGATAATTAGTATATTCAATATTATACAATGTAATTGATTTTCATAGCCCTTTACCAATTCCTCCCTTCCCCCTCCCCGTCCCCCTATCCTACCTCCAGTAACCTCAGTTCTGTTCTCTTCTTTTGAAAGTCCAGTGTATTATTTTGATTGTTGTATCTTTCTTTTTTATTTATTTATTTTTTAGCTTCCACTTATAAGTGAGGACATGCAGTATTTCTCTTTCTGTGCCTGGTTTATTTCACTTAACATAATTTTCTCTAAGTTCATGCATGTGGCTGTGAATGGTAGTATTCCATTGTGTGAATATACCACATTTTCCTTATCTAGTCATCCAACAATGGACATTTAGGTTGGTTCCAACTCTTGGCTATTGTAAATAAAGCTGCAATAAACATGGGAGTACAGGTATCCCTTTGACATTATGATTTCTATTCCTTTGGGTATATACCCAATAGTGGGATTGCTGGATTGTATGGCAGTTCTATCGGTAGTTGTTTGAGGAACCTCAATACTCTTTTCCATGAGGGCTGCAACAATTTACAGTCCCACCAACAGTGTAGGAGAGTTCCCCTTTCTCCACATCCTTACCAGCATTTGTTATTTTCTTCTTTTTTTTTTTTTTTTTTTTTTTTTTTTTTANATCCGAACCCGTGGCCTTGGTGTTATCAGCACCACACTCTCCCGAGTGAGCCACAGGCTGGGCCCAACATTTTTCAGATTTTAAAAGAACTTCATACTCTTTGTTCTCATTAGATGGCCCATTGTTTTATAAACTTTAAGTGAATGTTTTGTTTCCTAAATCTTATGTTTACACATAAAATGGTCTGAATTAACACACACGCACATACACACAAGAATTTTTATATCCTTGAATAAATCTTACATTTTTGTCTTTTGTTTTTCACTGAATTATTTCCCCAATACTTATTTGGACAGAGAGCAAAGGCTACTTCTCTGTGATAAAAAAATTCAGTGTGTTAGATTAAAGATCATATCCACTGAGATATGTTTCACTCAATATTTTTGGCAATATTAACGTGCCTGTTTGGTGTACACGTGTGTGTGTGTGTGTGTG
>NW_007726206.1:82463-96596 GCF_000696425.1 Galeopterus variegatus
CGGGCCGGCCCCAACTGTTTTTTTTTTTTAAGATGACCAGTAAGGGGACTTTAACACGTGGCCTTGGTGTTATCAGCACCACACTCTCCCGAGTGAGCCACGGGCCGGCCCCAACTGTTTTTTTTTTTTAAGATGACCAGTAAGGGGACTTTAACACTTGACTTGGTGTTATAAGCACCACACTCTCCAAGTGAGCCACAGGCTGGCCCTATTCTCTGTTTTTTTGATAGCAGCCAGTCTAATTGGGGCGAGATGATATCTCAGTGTGGTTTTGATTTGCATTTCCCTGATGCTGAGTGATGTTGAGCATTTTCTCACGTCTGTTGGCCATTCGTATATTTTCCTTTGAGAAGTGTGGAGCAGGTGTATTAATGGTTGAGAGTGTACACATTTACAGCAGAGAACAGAGGGCCTAAGATTGCCACATACTCCTGGATGACCCTGGGGGCCTGCCTGCACAGAGGACATGTGAAAGGACCCAACAGAATATAAAAGCCCAGACAGAATTTAAAATGGCCTGAACTTTTAATTGTATGCTACCCAACCCACACAGAAATTCATTATCAGAGGATGACCGCTCTACTGGCTTGAGGTGTTTCAGTGCAATTTTTGTACCATCACTGATTGACCATTAGGCTACTCAGACACAGGGGCAACCCCTAGGAAGCCAGACTTAAAAACAGAGAAAAGAAACTGAGCAGAAATATCAGCAGCCATATACTTCAGAGGAGATAGATTTCATAGACTTAACCCAGGCTAGTTATTAAACAAAGAAACCCACAAACAAACAAAACAAAACAAAAAAGTCTTGAGGGACAAAAACAAGATCCAGAGTTGCTACAATATATTACCTAAAATATCTAGTTTTCAATAAAATATGCAAAGAGATAGGAAAGTATGACTCACTCTCAGGAAAAGCAACAGTCAATAGAAGCTGTCTTTGAGTGCCCCAGAAATTGGATTTTGCAGGCAAAGGTGTCAAAGCACCAATTAAAAATACATTTAAAGAACTAAAAGAAATCATGTTTAAAGAATCAAAAGAGGGGCTGGCCAGTTAGCTCACTTGGGAAATCATGTGCTGGTAACACCAAGGGCACAGGTTCAGATCCCCATAGTGGCCAGCCACCAAAAAAAAAAAAAAACCCACAAGAATCAAAGGAAAATAGGACACTAATGAATCAACAAATAGACCCTCAATAAGGAAGTAAATTATTAAGCTTTTTAAAAATGTAATATCTGTAGGTGAAAATACACAATAACAGAAATGAAAAATTCACTCAGGGGGTTCAAAATCAGATTCAAAATGGCAGAAGAAATGCATTAGTGAGCTTGAAGAAAGATCAACAGATAGGACCAGTCCGTGGCTTACTTGGGAGAGTGCAGTGCTGGTAACACCAAGGCCACGGGTTCGGATACCATATAGGGATGGCAGGTTAGCTCACTGGCTGAGCGTGGTGATGACAACACCAAGTCAAGAGTTAAGATCCCCTTACCGGTCATTTAAAAAAAAGAAAAAAGAAAAATCAACAGAAATGATCCAATGAAGTATAGAAATAGTAAAAACTAAAGAAAAATCAACAGCACCTCAGAGATGTGTGGGACATCAAACATACCAACGCACATATAATGGGGGAGAAGAGAAAGGGGCAAAATAATATATTTGAAGAAATAATGGCCAAAAACTTCCTAAATTTGATTTAAAACATTAATCCACACATCCAAGTAGTTCAACAAACCTAACTAGGATAACTACAAAGAGATCTACACCTAAATACAGTATATAAACTATTGAAGGCCAAAAACAAAAAAGAAAATCTCGAAACCATCAAGAGAAAAACCACTTTCATGTACCTCAATATAATGGCCAATTTCTCATCTGAAACAATGGAGGCTGGAAGGCAGTGGAATGGCATATTCAAAGTGTGAAAGAAAACCAAGAATTCTAAAAGAAAAAGAAAAAAGGAGGGGAAGGGGAAAAGGGGGAGGGAGAAAACCAAGAATTCTATATCCTGCAAAACTGTCCTTCAGAAATGAAGGAGAAATTTAGACATTTCCAGATAAACAAAAACTGAGGGATTTTGTTGCTAATAGACCTGCACTACAAGAAATGCTAAAGGGAGTCCTTCAGACTGAAAGGAAATAACATCAGATGGTAACTCAGATCCGCAGGAGGAAATAAAGAGCACTGGAAATGGTAAATATGTAGATTAATATCATATATTCTATAAATATATTTTTCCTATTTTTTACCAACTTCTTTAAAATATATGAAATTATATAAAGCAGTAATTAATAACATTGCATTCATGTGTTTAACATATACATGTGGTATAGATGATAAGTAGTAATATGTAATATAAATAAATTTTTTTTTTTCCTTTTTGTCTTTTTTCGTGTCCGGCAACGGATCGCAACCCTCAGTGTTGCCCCCGTACCGGACCGGGACCGGCAACGGGATCGCAACCCTCGGTGCTGTGCCCGCACCTCGCCCAGCCAGTGAGCGGGAACCGGTCTGTATGTGGGATCTGAACCCTCGGCGGTAGCGCCGCCACGCTCCCAAGCGGCGCACTGTAGCAGTGCGCCACTGGGCCGGCCCTAAATTATTGCATAATACAATCAATAATATTACTATATTATATATATAATTGAACAATGGAAGAGGAGGAATGGAGCTATATTGGAGTAGTTCTACATTTCACTGATTAAGTTAGCATTAATCTGAAGTAGATAATGATAACTTAAAATGTATATTGTAATCCTTAGAACTACCTTTAAAAAGATAACTAAAAAATATATGGTAAAAAAAATCTATGTAAGAATTAAATGATACAGTAAAGAACATTTAACACAAAAGGAGGCAGTAAAGGAGAAAGAGAGGAACAAAAAAGACAGGAAACACAGAAAACAAAAACCAAAATTACAAATGTAAATTCATTTGCAATCACATTAATTGTAAATGGTCTAAACAACCCAATCAAAAGACAGAATTGCCAGATTGGATAAAAAAGCAAGATCCAACTATAATGTGTCTACAAGAGACATTTTAGATTCTATGCTACAAATAGATTAATAGTAAAAGAATGGAAAAAGATATACTATAGAAATAGTATACATAAAAGAGTTGTAATGGCTATATTAATATCAGATGAAATAGACTTAAGATTCCCCTCCCCCTAAAAATTCTAATAGAGATAAAGACATTTAATAATAATAAAGGGATCAATTCCTTGTTATATCAATTTATATAACAATATAAACATATAGGCACCTAAAAACAGAACTCCAAAATACATGAAATGGGGCTAGCTGGTTAGCTTAGTTGGCTAGAGCACAGCCTTGAAATACCAAGGTCAAGGGTTCAGATCCCATACCAGCGAGCTGCCAAAAAAAAGACATAAAACAAGGTTTTAATAAATTTAAAAGAATTAAAATTAATAAACTACATTCTCTGACCACATGGAATAAAGATAGAAATCAACAAGAGGAAGAAATTCAGGAAATCCCTGAGTATTTGGAAATTAGACTTTTTTTTTTTGGTGGCTGACCAGTACAGGGTGCAAACACTTAACCTTAGTGTTTTAAGGCTGCGCTCTAACCAGCTGAGCTATCCAGCCAGCCCCCCAAAACAGACTTCTAAATAGTCCACAAGTCAAAGACGATATCACAAAATTTTAAAATATTTTGAGCTAAATAATAATGAAAGCACAACATATTAAAATTTATGGGAAGCAGCTAGTAGTGCTTAGAGGGAAACACCTATATCAGAAAAGAAGAAAGAAGGCTGGCTGGTTAGCTAAATAGTTACAGTGTGGTGCTGATAACACCAAGGCCCAGCATTTGATTCCTGTGCTAGCCAGATGCCAAAAGAAAGAAAGAAAGAAAGAAAGGTCCCAAATAAATACAAATAACTTAGGCTTCTACCTTAAGAAAGTAAAAAATAAAAAGAAGGTCAAACTAAACGCAAGGAAATAAAGATTACAGCAGAAATCAATAAAATAGAGAACAGAAAAACAATATAGAAAATGAATGAAAAAAAAGTTGTTCTTTGAAAATATCAACAAATTTTGACAGACTTTTATCTAGATTAACCAAGAAAAAAAAGAGAGAGAAGACACAAATTACCAATATCTGGAATAAAAAGGACATCAATATCCACTATACAAAAATTAAAATGATTATAAGGATATATTATGAACAACTTTATACCAATAAATTAGACAACTTAAATGAAATGGGAAAAGTCCCTAGAAAGACGCAACTTACCAAGACCAACTCAAGAAGAAATAGAAATTCTGAATATACATATATCATTTAAAAAAATAATAATAAAAAATCTTCCCACCAGGAAGAGCCCCATCCCAGATGTCTTCCTGCTGAATTCTTTTAAATATTTAAAGAAAGAATAATACCAATACTCAAACTTGTCCAGAAAATAGAGGAGGGAATACTTCCAATTCATTCTATAAGGTCAGTATGACCCTGATACCAAAGCCAAAGACAAGGCAAGGAAAGAAAATTACAGACCAATATCCCTTATGAATATTGATGCAAAAATCCTCATCAAAATACTAGCAAACTGAACCCAGCGACATATAAAAAGGATTATACACCGTGACCAAGTGGAATTTATCCCACGGGCCGGCCCGTGGCTCACTCGGGAGAGTGCGGTGCTGATAACACCAAGGCCCCGGGTTCGGATCCCATATAGGGATGGCCGGTTTGCTCACTGGCTGAGCGTGGTGCTGACAACACCAAGTTAAGGGTTAAGATCCCCTTACCGGTCATCTTTTAAAAAAAAAAAAAAAAAAGGAATTTATCCCAGGAATACACAGTTGTTCAACATCCTAAAATCAATTAATGTAATACACTATATGGAATAAAGGATGAAACCCACCTGATCATCTCAATAGATGCAGAAAAAGCATTTGACAAAATCCAACCCCTTCATGATAAAAACTCAACAAATGAGGGATAGATAGGAACTTTCTCAACCTAATGAAAGGCATCTAACGGGCCGGCCCGTGGCTCACTCGGGAGAGTGTGGTGCTGATAACACCAAGGCCACGGGTTCGGATCCCATATAGGGATGGCCGGTTAGCTCATTGGGTGAGCGTGGTGCTGACAACACCAAGTCAAGGGTTAAGATCCCCTTACCAGTCATCTTTAAAAAAAAAAAAAAAAAAATGAAAGGCATCTAAGAAAAATCCACAGCTAACATCCTGTGTCTATCAACTGGTGTATTATTAGTCCATTTCTATTGCTTATAACAAAATATATGGAACTGGGTAATTTTTAAGAAAACAAAATTTATTGCTTACAGTTTTGGAGCTAGGAAGCCCAAAGTCCAGGCAACACATCTGGTGAGGGTCTTGGTGGTGGCGACAGTGACCCAAAGTGGTCTCACAGGGCATGAAATAGTGGATCAGAGAGAGACAGACAGACTTTTCATATTCCCCTTTAAAAGCCCTCAGAATCATGCTCCTGGCCACCATTACTAATCCATTCGCGACAGCATGGTCCTACAATCTAATCACCTCTTCAAAGCACCACTTATCAATGATTTCCCATAATGAACAGTTATAGTGGTGATTAAGCCTCAATGAGGTTGGGGGCGCATCTGATCTACAGCAATTGGTGAATGAATAAGCAATCTATGCTCTCTCCGTACGATGGAATACTATTCAGCAATAAGGAGGAGTGAAATACCGATACATGCTACCACATGGTTTAACCTCAAAAACATTATGCTGAGTGAAAGAAACCAAATGCAAAAGACTACATAGTATATGGTTCTATTTATATGAAATGTCCAAAAAGGGAAAATTTATCATTACAGAAAGCAGATCAGTGGTTGCCTAGGACAGAGAGTGGGCTTGACTGGGCTGTGTATCCATGAGGGGTTGGCAGTTGATGGGTTGAATTGATGGCAGCCATCTTGGAGACAAGCTACCACAGTTGGGAAGCCCCTAGAAGGTTCTAAACAGAGAAGTGACATTTTTAACACAATCACTCTGGCACCTGTGCTAGGAGTAGACAGAGTGAGTAACAGGAAGAGAAGCAGGGATTATAGCATTGGTCCAAAATGGTTACAGTGGAGACAACAGAAAGTGGTCACAGTAGATATATTTTAAAGATAGAACCAACAGGATTTGCTGATAGATTGATGGGAGTGTGATAGAAAAAAGAAGTGTCAGTGATAACTCCAAGGATTTGCGTCCAGTGTACTGGAAGAATGGAATTGCCATTTAAGTGAGATGAGAAAGGAAAGGAGCATGTTTGGAGAGGAAGATTAGAAACTTAGGTTGGGAAGCCTATAAGGAATCTGCAAAGCTACACCACCATGCTGGTTGTCGAGTAAGGCAAATCATAACTAAAGCCAAAATGTTTCATTATTTTGTTATACTAAGTTTCCATTTGTATTGTCAGGGCTAGGGCTCAGACCTTTCAAACCCATTGTACAGACTGGGTCAGCAGACCCCTCCAGGCCGGGTCACCAGATTCCTCACACTCAGGTCCACGCTAGGTAATTGGGAAAGATCCCGGGAGCCGTTGGCAGACAACACGAGCTCAGTCCTCAGCAGCAGAAGCAGCTTACAGCAGACTCCAGCAGCAGTGGTGGCAGCCTCTCGGAGGGTCCCAGGGACACTGGCAGCAACAGCTTGCAGCAACAGCCTCCAGCAACAGCCTCCAGCAGCAGTAGCAGCCTCCCCATGGCCCCCCTCCCCCCTGGGGGGCATCCCGGTGGGGGGCGGGGGTCACCACGGATCAGAGTCACTAATCATTTTATACTGAAGTCCATAACCCAGGACACCTGGGTGCACATGCGCAATTACATTAGACAATAACCAAGAAACACCTACCTGGGCACACATGCATATTTACATCAAATGCTTGGCAAGATTCTGAACATCTGAGGGGCTCTGACTGTATTTTCCCAACAAATATCTAAGCAGATAAATCCCACAGGCTGTTGGATATATGGGTCTGGAATTCTGGAAAGCATTCTAAGATGAAGATATATGTATATAACAATGTATAGGGAAAATATAAGAGACTGGATGAGATCAGCAAAGGAGTTGTAGATGTAAATGAGAAGAGACCTTGGCCCTTGACATTAAGAGTTTGGGAGACTGGGGGAGCAAATGACAATGGAGACTGAGAGTACAGCAGGAAGAAAACTAGAAAGAGCTTCAAGGGAAATGTTTCACGGTGATCAACAGTGTCAAATGATGCTGATAGGTTAAATGAGATGAGAACTGAGAATTGACCATTAGCTTTGGTAATACGGAGGTCATGCGCAACCTTGACAAGAGCAGTTTTGGAGAATTTGAATGTTAAAGCCTGATTCCAGTGAGTTCAAGGAATGCAGGGAGACATACAGGAGGCAGTGATTGTAGATATTGGGGCTCAGAAGACTACCCCCAGGCCGGCCCGTGGCTCACTCGGTAGAGTGCGGTGCTGATAACACCAAGGCCACGGGTTCGGATCCTATATAGGGATGGCCGGTTCGCTCACTTGCTGAGCATGGAGCTGACAACACCAAGCCAGGGGTTGAGATCCCCTTACGGCTCAGAAGACTCCCCCCAGGCCGGCCCGTGGCTCACTCGGTAGAGTGCGGTGCTGATAACACCAAGGCCACGGGTTCGGATCCTATATAGGGATGGCCGGTTCGCTCACTGGCTGAGCATGGTGCTGACAACACCAAGCCAGGTGTTGAGATCCCCTTACCGGTCATCTTTTGAAAAAAAGAGAAAAAAGAAAAAAAAAAAAAAAGAAGACTACCCCCAGGGAAGGCCTGAGAAGCTGATCAAAAGCAAAGTTTTTCTCAGACCTTCAATTGCCCTCCTGTCTCTCAGCCTCATTCTCCCCTGAAGCAAGCCATAGAAACTAGAATCCCTCTTCGCCAAGGTGGATCATAGAAACCTTAACTCCTTTTCCCCAAAGCCAGCCATGAAGACTACAAATACATTTAATCGTCCCCCTGCCTTTCTGTCTTAGAGTTGGCCATAATTTAATTATCTGATCCTCCTTGTTCTACTGTTTCCCCACTTCTCACTACTGCACTTGACTAGTCTTAAAAAATATATTTATATATACATATATAAAATTTTAAAAAGCAAAAGAGGGCCGGACTGTAGCTCACTTGGGAGAGCATGGTGCTGACAACACAAAGTCAAGGGTTAAGATACTCTTGCCAGTCACCTTCTTAAAAAAAAAAAAAAAGATTAAATTGAAACAAAAAAAAAAAGAAAAACAAGTTCTCTGACCTACCTTGTCTGATTGCAGGGCATCAGACCCCCCCATTCCAGAAAGGGTCCTGCCCCATACCTGGGAGGCATGAATGCTGCACAGAGAAGCCAAGAAGAATCTGAACATGCAGGCCTTGCTGGGTTTCCCCACTCAGTCTAATAGCATTAGGTCATACTTTTTTTTAAATCCAATTACATTTCTACATGGCTTTCCCTGCTTCGTAGAACCTAAGCATAAAAATGGACAGTTTTCCCTATATCTTTGGTCTTCATTCTGAAAGCTCCTGTGTCCCGTAAAACTATGATCAGATAAATTTGTTATGCCCTTTCTACTGTTAATCTGTGTTTTGTCAGTTGATTTTCAGTGAACATTTAGAGGGTGGAGGGGAAGTTTTCCCTTGGCCTCTACATAGATAAGCCTTTGCAGGAGTTGTGCTATAAAGGTAAGAAGAAAAATGGGATAGTAGTCATAGGCAGAAGTGAAATCAAGGGAAATTGTTTTGTTTTAGAGATGGAAAAGCATATCTTTATGCTAAAAGAAAACACCAAATAGGGAAAAATTGATTATACAGGAGACGGGAGAATCTTCAGAGTAATATCCTTGAGTAGGCAAAAGTATGTGTGATTTAATACCCAAGTGAAAATGTTGGCCTTAAATAAGAGCATAGACAGTTTATCTTTGTAACTGGAAGAAAGGCACAGTATATGGGTACAGTCACAAATAGGTAGATTGTTAAGAAAAATTATCCCAAACTTAGAAATAGGCAAACAGGGGCCGGCCCGGTGGTGCACTGGAAAGTGCACCGCTTGGGAGAGCAGCGGTGCTCCTGCCGAGGGTTCGGATCCCACGTGGAGACCGGTTCCCGCTCACTGGCTGAGCGCGGTGCAGGCGCAACACCGAGGGTTGCGATCCCGTTACCGGTCAGTAAAAAAGACAAAAAGGAAAAAAAAAAAAAAAAGAAATAGGCAAACAGGATTGCTGGGTATCTTTTTAGCGTAGAGCTGTACTCTGCCCAGCAGGCCCCCTGGGGATTACCTGGTTTTTCTAGGGACAGGTACCTTTGTTTGAATTTCTACTTACTATTGATTAGGATATGTTCTACTCTGTTCCTTCTAGAATAGATAATGATAATGGAAATGTATCTTGTCTGAGGGAAATACAAATGAATATGGAAAATATAACCTCACAGGTTATGGATTTTTTTGCCTTGTAAAGCATATACCAGTTTTGTATCTAACCTAGAAATCTTACTCTAATATTTTTAAAGTGCCTTTCTTTATGAAATTCAAAAACTCCTGGTCTTCAAATGATCTTTGCACCAGCCTTACCATTTTACTACTTCCCTCATTTAGTTAATAAATCTTGGACACATGTTTATTCTATATTCATGTGACAGTCATGATTTTAACGTTTTGAAAATTATATTTTAGGGCCGGCCCGTGGCTTACTCGGGAGAGTGTGGTGCTGATAACACCAAGGCCACGGGTTTGGATCCCATATAGGGATGGCTGGTTAGTTCACTTGGGAGAGCTTGGTGCTGACAACACCGAGTCAAGGGTTAAGATCCCCTTACTGGTCATCTTTAAAAAAAAAAAGAAAATTGTATTTTTTTTTTTCTTTAAAAGATGACCGGGAAGGGGATCTCAACCCTTGGCTTGGTGTTGTCAGCACCACGCTCAGCCAGCGAGCGAACCGGCCATCCCTATATGGGATCCGAACCCGGGGCCTTGGTGTTATCAGCACCGCACTCTCCCGAGTGAGCCACGGGCCGGCCCGAAAATTGTATTTTAACAAGAGAGATATAGTAGTGGGGGCTTGTGCACATTCTCTTCTGATTGCTTCCATTTGCTCAGTGAATAAGGATGCAAAGTCAAACTGAGAGTGAGAATAGGAAGAAGGTTTTGAAGGCTTGAGGACAGTAAAGATGTAAAAAAGACTTTTCGGAGAGTGGGAAAGTGAAGAGATTAAGGGAAATAAAGTATGTCTGTTGAGCAATGTAAGGCCCACTGGAGGTTAGCAGTCATGAATTTTAAGTGGATCTGTCAGCTTGCCATAGCCATGCCTGCAGGCATGGTGTATGCAGGGTTAGATTTAATTGGGTTTGAGGTTTTGCTAAGGGAGCCCAACCAAGAAAATGGAGCAAGAGGGTTGGCGGTATAAGCAAGAGTGTAATAATAGTGCACTATGGAAGGAGAGATGTGAGGTCATAAGGGGGTAAAGGATGGTGAAAAGGTGGTAGAAGCAATGGCTTTTCAGTTCCAGTTAGACAGAAGGGTATGAGAAGTGGTTTTCTAGAGCTGGAAAAATAGCAGGTGGTGGTTGGAGAGTGGAATGCTTAAAACTGAAATCATGAAGAGGGGGTGAGGTGGGGATACTTTTTAAAGCTAAAAAGTGAATGGAAGGATGAAAAGAAGCCACAAGTGTGAATAAAAGGAAGAGATATAGGATAGTAAGTAACTCAAGCTGGTCCTGACACTAGAGTTGTTTACTCCCAGTTTGTGTAAACAGTGAAGGTAAAGAAAAGGGGTTAATTTATGAAGCTAGATCCCAGAGGTTATGAGCAGGAATAAAAACCAGGGCACACGTGGATGGGACTGGTATTAATAAAATAGGGGGAGGGACCATAATGAGATAAGGGGGGAGATAAAATCAGGAACAAGAGACAGAGACATTTTGTTAAGGATAGGACCTAAGCATTAGAGAACAGGTTAAATCCCTTAATCCTATCACTATATTAGGAACCTGCATTGTCTGCTAGTAATGAACAGGTAGGTGTAGATTAGGAGCCTTAAGGAGAAAAGATTGGGAGCAGCTGTTATGCCTTGGGTAATAAGTATAAGAGATGGGTAAAAGAATCATACAGCAGTGTGGGGTGGAGAAGAATGTGAGAATTGTAGTCTTTGAGGAAAGTGAGAGATTATCATAACTGCCTGTATCTCTGTAAATATGGAAAATCTGAGCTACTTATATGGATTAACTTTTATAATTTACCTAGATTACAAGATTGAGCACATGGAAATTTTAATAGTGCTTTCCAGAATGATAAGCACTACAGCAATGGTGCCTTTAAATTCTTCTTAAGCTCCAGATCCCCGTACGTACTAGACCTCTCTACTTGTGTGTTCTGAAGGTATAAAAACTCTAAGACCAAAAGCAATCTCACTTCAGCCTCATGTCAAAAAAATAAACAGAAGTAAACCTCTCTCCTCCTCTGGTATTTCCTAGTATGATTACTAGCACCAGGCTCCAAAAATAGAAAATTCAACATCTTCTCATGTCCTTCACTCTCCTTATTCAATTAGGCACTGATTTCTACTGATTTCTACACTGCGAATACCTCTCGAAGTTTGTCCCTCTTTCTGTTAGAATTGTCTACAACTGTCCAAAATTTTAGAGGTTTACAAATTCCAAATAGGGGTGTGGGAGTGAGGCTGATTGGTCATGTTCCAAACCCAGGCATAGAGAGAATAAAGAAAAACTGTTTCTCTACTCAGAACAGTTCTGACATCAATGGGTTTTTCCCCCCTCATAAACCAATTCTCCAATTTTCTACAAACACCAACTGCATGCCCTATAATTTAATTCAATTCTGACACTACCTGGAGTTAGCACTGACCCCAGGTTAAGGGCTCAGTCCCACAAAACTGCCCCCACTTCAGACACCCGTAACAAGTACTGGGCACCCAGGGTACTCACTTCTGTCCGACTTGGCTACAATTCAGAGGTTCCAACAACCCCCTCCTCAGGTTCAATAGTGGACTATAATGGCTCACAGAACTCAGAGAAACACTTAACTCACATTACCGGTTTATTATAAAGGATACAAATGAATAGCCAAATGAAGAAATATACAGAGCGAGGTCTGAAAATGTCCTGAGTACAGGAGCTTCAATCTCCATGGAACTGGGGTGTGCCACCCTCCTGGCAAGTCGATGTGTCCTTGTTTACCAACCTGGAACTCTGAGAACACTGTAGTTTAGGGATTTTTATGCAGGCTTCATTGTATAGGAATGATCAATTATTAACGCAATCTCCAGCCCCTCTCCCCTCCCTGGAAGACGGTGGATGGGGCTAAAAATTTCCAAGCTTCTAATCATGACTTGGTTTTTCTGGTGACCAGCCCCAATCCTGAAGCTATCCAGGTGCCCGCCAGTAGTCGGCTAATGAGAACAAAAGTCCTTCTCACCCAGGACATTCCATGAGATTGAGGAGCTGTGTGTCAAGAGCAGGGACCAAATATATGTTTCTTATTATTTTACAGAGAACTAGATCTCCAAGGTCAAATTCACACACACACTTGGATGGTTAGGCTCTGATGGGCTTCCATTCTCCAGTTCCAGTTTGTGCAGGAACATAATCTATGGTCCCACATCAATACCTGGGGCCTTGTCTTAAAATGCATCACCAGCCTAGACTTCTCCTTTCCTCGAGGCGATTTTATTTTGGCTCTCATGTCCTTTTCTGACATGGCCTATTGTCAGGCACTCTTGGTCTACCTTGACTGGATTCCCTAATATAGAAACTTAAAGGGTTGGCCACTTAGATCAGCTGGTTAGAGTGCATGCAGACTTATAACACTAAGGTCAGGGGTTCGGATCCCCTGCCAGCCACCAAAAAAATAATAATAATAGCTTAACGATCCTTATGCATATTGATTAACTCCCTCCTTCGAATTTCTATTTGAATGTCTAAAAGGCATCTCAAACTTAAGTCCAAAGCAAACCCTGATCTCCCTGCTCCTCACCACATTTTAGCCTGCTCTACCTAAAGTGTTCTTTGTCTTAGTAAATATCAACTCTATTTTTCCAGTTGCTCAGGGCCAAACCCTGAGTCATTCCAGACTCTTTCTTATAATCCACATCCAAGCCATCAGAAACTCCTATCCAAAATCTGCCCACTTCTCACCATCTCTGCTGCTACCACTCTTGAGTCCTGCCCAGTAGCCACTTAACGGGTCGCTTGCTCCATTCTCGCCTCCCCACAGCCTATCTTGGCACAGAGGCCAGAGTGACCCTGTTAAAACAAAAGTCTGGGCCGGCCCGGTGGCGCACTGGATGGTGCGCCGCTTGGGAAGCGCGGCGGCGCTCCCGCCCGAGGGTTCGGATCCCACATACAGACCGGTTCCCTCTCACTGGCTGAGCCAGGCGCGGGAGCAACGCCGAGGGTTGCAGTCCCGTTGCCGGTCCCCAGTCCGGTACGGGGGCAAAACTGAGGGTTGTGATCCGTTGCTGGACACAGAAAAAAAAAAAAAAAAAAAAAAAAAAAAAAAGTCTAATCTTCTCATGAGTTTTCTTAGAATGCTGCAAAGGCTTCCAGTCTAACTCAGAGAAAATGGAAATTCCTTACAGTGGCCTATGTAAAGACCTACACAATCTGGACCCCATTCTCTCTCTGACCTTATCTTCTATTACTTTTTCCCTCCCTCATACTGCTCCAGCCATTCTCTCTGCCTGGAATTTTCTTAATCCAGACACTCACATGGCTCAGTTCTTCCTTCATATCAGAGGCCGCCTTTGCCACGTTAAGTAAAATAGCACTCTTACTCTATCCTTCTCACTCAGCTTTTTTATCTTCACATATGGTGTCTCTTCCCCAAATGCAAAATGAATTCCTTGACAGGCTTTGTATTGTCATCAATTCCTAGTACAGTGCCTAGTACATGATAGGGGCCAAATAAATATTGATTGGATAAAAAAATATATATAATTTTTGGGCCGGCCCGTGGCTCACTTGGGAGAGTGCGGTGCTGATAACACCAAGGCCACGGGTTCGGATCCCATATAGGGATGGCCGGTTCGCTCACTGGCTGAGCGTGGTGCTGACAACACCAAGTCGAGGGTTAAGATCCCCTTACTGGTCATCTTTAAAAAAAAAAAAAAAAAA
>NW_007726206.1:97547-105621 GCF_000696425.1 Galeopterus variegatus
ATATATATATATATATATATAATTTTTTATTTCTAGAAAATCTTTACATTTTTCAGGGTGCTACATATAATGACTGAATTATATAAGGAAACTTAGAGTTTATATTTTATTTTACAAATAATGAAACTAATATTCACTCAGTCAGTTGTGCTGTAGTTAGAATCCATATTTCCCGAATCCCAATCTAGTGATGCAGGCTGTTTTAGAGCAAATATTATCCTCACACTGTAGATGGGGAAACTGAGCCCAAAACATCTAGGGACCTAGTCAAAGGTTGCTCTATTTAATCACAATAGAAGCCAGAATTTCCAGTTCCTAGTAGTTATAATGGCACTGAGTTTACACTCTTGTCACTGAGGAGTCAATACTTCAATATTTTGTTATTCTAATCTTTACTTTCCCTACCCCACAGTGTCTTTCATTTGTTTTTTATCCAGTCCTGGTCTCTCTAAAGAGGTCAGAATGATTCTGTTGCTTGCTGAGAAAGTAACCACTACTTTCTCCCACAGCTGAACTTCCTTTTCTTAGGCTTCATAACAATGTATTTGGGGTTTGGCTGTCTGGCCCTTGACCAGAGGCTATGAAACCTCCCAATGCAATTGAGCAAACCAACCTCAAGGAAATGGTTTCATATCTTGTTAGGTGACCCATATTCCAGGTTTTTTGTTTTGTTTTTTTTTCTCTGAAACAACTCTGGTTCACTGTTAGTCGTTTCAGGCAGAGTAAAGAGGAAGAGCAGCCTGATTCACAAAGAATTTCTTTCTTTTTCTTTTCCACAGTATGTGAGCTGGGCCCTGTCCCTTGGGTTCTGGACAAATAAATGAAGCTGCTGAGGGAATAGGGTAAGCAAGATGATTTTTGTAGTTACAGACTGTCCCATTTACAAGGTCAGTGGGGACCACAACTTACCAAAACAGAGAACTATGTAATTTAAAATGAGGAAATCTTGATCTACCAGAAACATGCAAAGACCTTTCAGGGTTTCTAAATGGCTTATATTCCTGACTGTATTGGAACAAAATATGCTGGAGGGTAAGGAAAAAACATGTACTAGAGGATCAAAATAGCACAGTGCTGTAAAAATAGAGGCTTGTGAGTACAGGCCCAAATTTGTTAGAACTCTGGACGAGCTCCTTCTTTCACTGCATCTCCTAACTGAAGGGTTTGGGGCCCATTCCAGATTTGGATGATTTGGGGAAATAAACATGTAATTGAAAGTGTGAATATAAAAGTAGTTCTATATTAATGTTTTTGGAGAGAAGAAATGAGGGAAGAGGGGGGATTCCAGAGAGGAAGTTATGGGCTGGCGTGACCTTAGATCAGTCCTTAACCCCAGGAGCTTCAATTTCCTCTTCTGTAAAATGAGATAATAGTTTCTACCCCATAGGGTTATCATGAAGAATAAATAAGTTAAAGCATGTAAACTCAGTCTGGGGATGAAAGCCTAGCACTATGGTGCTGCTGGTACTAGTGGTGGAGCTGAAGGGCGGGGGCATTAAATGAGTTGGAGGCTTTTGGAATCCAAGAAATAAAAGGGCTAGAAAATCTGGAGGCTAGCTTTGGGGCTGAGTGGGGCCAAGAGGCATCCCTGCCTCCCTTGATACATGGCTCCTTCCTCGCTAAAGCAATAGGGCCCTGCCATAGGAAGACCCCTGGAAAGAGGATCATCAGGGAAGCTTCGCCTGCGCCTCCTCTTGGTAGCCCCAGGGTGGAACTAGTCTGGGCCCCACTCCCTTCCCCAGCTATTTTGTGTCTTTTTTTTTTTTTTTTTTTTAAAGATGACCGGTAAGGGGATCTCAACCCTTAGCTTGGTGTGGTCAGCACAACACTCAGCCAGTGAGCCAACCGGCCATACCTATGTAGGATCCGAACCCGTGGCCTTGGTGCTATCAGCACCGCACTCTCCCGAGTGAGCCACGGGCTGGCCCTATTTTGTCTGTCTTTAAGTATGTTAAAGTAATTATTGTATGACCAAAAAAAAAGGCTAGAAAAGAACCATAAATGAGTTGATTGGGATTGAAGAGGCTGGGAGGTAACCCTTTCATAGCTCTGAAAAGCCGAATCAGGAGGAGCCAGGCTGGACTTTGGGTTTAAATTGGCTTTGAGGAGAGGATTCAGCCTGGAGCCAGGGAATGAACCAAGCTCTGAGACAAAAAAGACCTTTTTATGAAATGACCAAAAGAACTAATAAAAATGGCCTGACTTGGACTAGCGTGCAAGTAGGGGTAGTGGTGTGCTGGTAAATGTTTTTACAACCAGCTGGGAGTAGGGGGTGGGCGCCTAATTTGTAGTATTCACCAATTTCCATGGTGTAAATACATCCACCATTGCTGATTTCAAGCTACCAGTATGTCTGGCTGGCTCATAAAATACCTAAAATCTAACCATTGGCTCTAGCAGGCAGGCTCCAGCACACCAATGAGTAGGGGGACTAGCACAAAAGAGTCATAAGGGATTCAGATTAAGGAGAAGCCCACGACTTGAAGCGGGGAGAAACAGGCAGACACGGGAAGAGGCTAAATGCTTTTGGCCAAATTAAACCAGCTACCTTAGTAACATGAGATTGTTTAGCTTTATGCACTGATATTCCCTTGTATTGAGGTTCAACTGTCCTAATTATGTGGGAAAAAAACAAATACTTAGTGTACTTGAGAATGGCTGGCTCTCTGTCCTGAAAGCAGGAGGGGACAGGTAGAGAAATACTCAGAAAAATGAAAGGGAAAAGATCATCCTGAGGTTCATACTCCCTAAGAAAATCCCCCACTGTCTCTGGTCACTTGCACTGTTGTTGTCTCTGTCCCTGGTACCAAGAAATTATAGTCACAAGGAAAGAGAACCCTCGGGCCTTTCACTTTGGGCTGCCTGAGAGCTTTTTAGGTACATGAATAAATAAAATTATTAAATAAATATTGCTATTAATAGAAAAGATTTCCAGACTCCAGGATATGGTCCACTTACTGGAATAATAGTATAGATAACTGAAGAATGTGAGTAGTTCCGTTTAACTTTCTGTAAGAGAATTTTACCTGTATATCCAAAGGAATAGGGGAGAAGGGTCAAGGGAATGGTTATTAATTACAGGAAAGATTAGAAAGAGCTTGAGTAAGAAAGCTTGGCTGTGGTGATATACAGTGGAAATACAAGGCAAACACAACCTACTTAGTTGTTTCAGTTAGTCACTGTGAGGAAACGATTCCAAAGGATCGTATATTTAGGGAATGTAAAGCAGATCAGAACAAGCCAAATACATCTCAGTGGAAAAAAAATGTGAAATTTCAGAGATGGAAGCCAATCTTCTGTGGTCATCTCCCAGAATGGAACTAGTATTTCACAAAGTCCTAATGAAAGGGAAGTGGTCCAAAACACTGCTTAGATCATGGAGGAACAGAACTTCTTCCTTTCCCTGTAAACTAGACCTAAACAGGTGGAGGAAGGGCCTAGAAGTTAAAAGAGGCAACTGTCATATAAAGTGTTTATTCTGAGTTCTTTCTCTTGTGGTTTGGGATAAATTATTTCAAGTCACAGAACCTTATTTCCCACAGTTCCATAAAAATACCTTTGTTAAAACTCATTTTTGAAAATTTCCACGAAAGCACTATTGGAGTAGAAAATATTTTGCTATAAATTGCTATATGAACACAAAATACTCCTATACTATTATTTGTAACGTGAAATTTATAACTGAACACAAATTCTTCAGTATTACTGATATCCCAGCATAGAAAACAGGAGTTAGACTGAAAAAAAGCATAAGGTTTGATATCATCTGAATTCTTTTCTCTTTACTGTTTTGTAGACATACTATATGACAGCAATTTAAAGTCCAAGTTCGGGCCGGCCTGTGGCTCACTCGGGAGAGTGTGGTGCTGATAACACCAAGGCCCCGGGTTAGGATCCCATATAGGAATGGCCGGTTTGCTCACTCAGTGAGCGTGGTGCTGACAACACCAAGCCAAGGGTTGAGATCCCCTTACCGGTCATCTTTTAAAAAAAAGTAATAATAAATAAATAAAGTCCAAGTTCCCCAGATCCAGAGTAGGTTTGCAACACTTTCCCCAAATCATTGTAAAACTCTAGCAAAAGCCCCATCTGTAAGTATTTATCTAATGTACTGGTGATTCTTAGAAGACCTGGACTAAATGAAGCATGTTTTCACCTTTGCTCATTTTTGTACAGTACACATGGACAGCAGAAACCTTCAGTCACAGCATCACAGAATGTTAGGGCTGGAAGAGGCCTTGGAGATGATCCTGTCCAGTCCCCTTGTATTGTACATATAAAACCTGGAGCCTGAGAAGGAGAAATGCCCTAAGTTATATAGCCAAAAATGGCAGAGCACTGGACTAGGTTTTCTGTCTCCCTGTTAATAACTAAACATGTTTTTGGTGAATTCTAGAAATTTTCAACTAGAAACTAAGATCAATTCTAAGATAAATTTTACTAGAAAGTAAGATCAGTTTCTGCCTCTCTTCACTCAGTTATTTTTAGACTTATAAGGACCTGTTTACATAAAGGTTAAATTTTTAACTGTTCACCCAGGAAAGAGATTTTTCCCTAAAAAATTTCAGCAGGGGGCAGCAAACTTAAATATGGATCCCAATGCTTAAAATGATTTAAAAATGCAAGTTAATGCAACTTTCATCTCTAATTTTGTCCACTACCACCACCTCCAACAATAACAGCTTTTTTTTTTTTTTTAGTGCTTTACTATGTGCCAGGTACTGTATATGTTCTATGTATTATTTATCTCATTTTATATTCACAACAATGTATCACCTACGAGTTATATATTAACCCATTTTATAAAGGAAGAGATTTAGAGAGATTAAGAAATTTCCCCAAGGACCCACAGCTAGAAAACAAAAAAAGCCAGAATCCAAACCGAGGTTATTAGAATTACAAAGCCCTTAAATATCTTGTGGTCCTTCAGGGGCTGACTGCTTGAATATGATGTGGTAAGGAGTTAGAGGAAGAAAAAGAAAGACATTTTGTTATTAAATCATGTGAAAAAAGAACCTAAAAATAAAATGCCTATTATTTTTTAAACTAACAAACTGAACTGTTATCAAGGTCACCAGTGACTCCCATGTGGCTAAATCTAGTGGTCAATTTTTTTTTTTTTTTTTTTTTTTTTAAGATGACCGGTAAGGGGATCTTAACCCTTGACTTGGTGTTATCAGCACCACGCTCTCCCGAGTGAGCCACGGGCCGGCCCTCTAGTGGTCAATTTTGTTTGGCGGCTGGCCAGCAGTGGTCAATTTTGAATCTTCATCTTACTCGACCTATCAGCTGCATTTGACACAGCTGATCACTCCTTCGTCCTTTCCAGTACCCCACACTTGGGTTTCCTCCACACTCACTGGCTCCACACTCGCTGGTTCTGCCTCTTCTGCTGGAGCTCATGCCTTGGTCTTCTTGTTTTTATCTGTACTCATTCCTTTAGTGATCTCACCTAATATGACTTTAGTATGGTATTTAAATGTATATCTCTAGCCCAGATCTCTCTCTCTTGAAATCCAGATACTCATATCCAACTGTGTGCTGCTTATCTCCACCTACACATGGAAGTTAACATCTTGACTTAACTCGACCAAAGACAAATCCCTATAATGTCACCAAAAACAAACCCGTAATGTCATCCCTCACCACACATGCTCCATTCACACATAGCCTTTTGCATCTGTTGATGGCAAATCTGTCATTCACCCAAGCTAAAAACTCTTGAGTAATCTTTGACTTTTCTTTCCCTCACATGGGAGCATTTAGTAAATCATTTTGGCCCTACCTTCAGAACTAGCCAACTCCAACCACTTTTCGCCACCACTGCTACCACTCTGGTCTGAATCTTCATTCTCTCTCAAGTGGATTACTGAAATAAATATCACCTTAAAATGTTTCCCTGCTTCTACCTGTGGCTTCCTATAATCTATTCTCAATACACTAACTCAAAGTGATCTTTTAAAAAGTTAATCAGAGGGCCGGCCCGTGGCTCACTCGGGAGAGTGCGGTGCTGATAACACCAAGGCCCCGGGTTCGGATCCCATATAGGGATGGCCGGTTCGCTCACTGGCTGGGCGTGGTGCTGACAACACCAAGCCAAGGGTTGAGATCCCCTTACCGGTCATCTTTAAAGAAAAAAAAAAAAAAAGTTAATCAGAGGCTGGCCAGTTAGTTCAGTTGGTTAGAATGTGCTGCTAATACCGAGGTCAAAGGTTCGGATCCCCTTACCAGCCAGCCGCCAAAAAAAAATTTAAAAATCAATCAGGGCAGGTCACTTCTTCTTCTGAACCCTATATTGGCTCCCCATGTCAGAGTAAAAGCCACAGGACTTGCAGTTGCTTACAAGGAGCTACAAGATCTGGCTCCCATTTCCTCTCCAGTCACATCTCTTAACCTCACGCTGGCTTCCCTGCTCTTCCTTCCAGGAACGTTAAAGGCTTACTCTTGCCAGGGAGCCTTTGCTCCAGGTGCTGGCTGTTCAGGGACTACTTTTCTCCCAGGTGAGCTCCTCACTACCTTCAAGTCTTTGTTCAACTCTCACTTATTAAAGCTGACTCTGTCCACCTTGTTATATTGCAACCCCTCCCCCATACCCCAGCACTCTCATTCCGCTTTACTTTGCTGTATACTTTTCTATAGCTCTCTTTACTTTTTAACAAATGATATAATTTACTTATTATGTTCATTGTTTGTCTTTCTTCCCTGTCCCCCTCAAGAATATATTCTCCATGAGGCAACCATCTGCCAGTTTTGCTCACATATATTCCCCAAGCACCTAGATACTGTGGTAAATATATTTGTGGAATGAATAAAAAAGTTGAAGAGCTCTACTAATTAAGACTAAAATATTTAACAACAAACTAAGAGGCTAACAGACTAAGATTCCAAATTTCAGAATAACTTGCCACACAATAGGTGCTCAATAAGCATTTGATGAATGAAGGAACTATGTACTGTAATTTGAAAAAGAATCTCCACACATTTCCACAGGGTCCATTCTGTTTGTACAAGTTGGAGAGTATCTTGAGTTCCGCCTATTTTGTATCCAAAAGCCATTTTTGCTTTCATTTTGCCTTTCCTACTTCAGGAAAAAGTCCCGTAACTTCTATTGTATAGAATAATCACTTTTGTTCTCTCAATATTTCCATAAATTCTTATCTCCCAGATGGTTAAGGAATTTAAGAGCTAAAATAACATGAAGTTGCAGAGAAACAGAAACAACTGAAATGAAATAAAGGATGCTACTGAGAAATAAGCTTTTTGCGGGGATGGTATTTAGCACGAGGCAGTACAAGCGTGGAAGGGCAGCCACACAGAGGTGGGTTCTAACTTCAGCTCCAGCTCTCCCAAATGTGTGACCTTCAACTAGCTTAATTCCTGTGAGCTCTAGGTTCCTCGTCTGTAAAATCGGGATAAGTCACATGCCTTGTCATATGGATGAAATGTGACAAGGTACTGTGAGAAGCCAACACCTCTGCATAGTAAGCAATCAAAAACTGAAAGCTGTTATTATGATGAACTGAAAAAACTGCTTTTGCACCTACTGGAGGATCTTGTTAGGAGCCCAAAGGTTCATTTAAAGAGAAAGTAGGAAAATAAGTAAACAAAAGCAACCAAAAAGGTGAGAATATGGGTTTAAGGCCGGTTCGTGGTAATAAACACCTAGAGTGGGGAACAAGGCCTTCTCTCCGACATAGCTCAGCTGGGAGAACACCGCGAGCTGGAACCGGCCGCGCAGGGCGGGCACTCGCACAAGCCCGGCCTTGCAGGCGCTGTGCGGCGGTGCCTCGCTGGGAGTCCCGGGCCCGCGCGGGCGGGGCGGGCAGCGGAAGGGGCTTCCCGCCCGAGGCGCGGCCGCGGCCCCCGTTGCCTGGCGCTTTGCCGGGCTTGCGCTTTGCTCACCCGATGCTCCCGCACCCACAGAGGACGGCGCGGACGCCCTGCTTCCCTCTCGGCCCCGTCGCCGTCCCCATGCCCGTCCCCACCCCACCGACCCACTCCCCTGCCCCAGGCTGTCCCCCCCACTTCCTACTCCTGGCTCCGCCCGCAGAGCGCGGTTTGAACTTTTGAACCC
>NW_007726206.1:105964-138319 GCF_000696425.1 Galeopterus variegatus
CATTTTTATACACTGAAGCCTGTTTCGGGAATCCTCTGTGATGCACAATACCCTCCCGACACGTGGCCGGAGAAGGGGTATATAGGGCCCTTCCGCGCCGGCCGCGCTCTCACTACTTCTCCCCCGGACTCCTTGGTAGTCTGTCAGTGGGAGATCCTTGTCGCCTTTCGCCCCAACCTCCAGCGCCGCGGAGCCCTACAAGTCCCCGTCATGGTGAGTGGGGGCCCCCGAGCAGTGGGGTGAGGGACTCGCCGAGCCGCGGGCTGCACGTGGGGTCGCACCCGGGACGGCTCCCGACGGTCCCGGCGCCTCCCGTCAAACTGGTTTCTGGGTGGCCTGGCTGGGAAAGCCGAAGTCACCGGGCAGACGCCGCTTACGGACTCGAAGTCACGGCCCTCAGTGGAAATGAAAAGCCCTCCTGATCCTAGTGAGAGGGCAGTCCCCGGGGCCCGCCACCGCTCAGGGAGTCAGGGAGCCTTCACATTGGCCCCCAAGGACTTGAAGAAACTAAAAATGCCCTACCCCGTTTCCCCAAGTGACCTCACCTTCCCACTGCCTTACGCGCTGGACCCCAGAGGACGTGCAAACACTTCCTGGCACCCCCTCTCCGGCGCCCTGTGACTCGCTGCTGAGTCACCTGTGGCCGGGCTCTGGGGAAAGCTTCCAGGTGCACAAATCCACCTGAAGGATGGAGGCGGGCTCCTCTTTCGAAGGGAATAATTAACTGTCACGCTGTCTGATCCTGCATTTCTAGAGTTAACTTTTGGGGTGTTTATAGCCAAAGCTTTTTACGTAAGCCAGATTTTTAAAACAAGTCTACGAAAGGATGTTTTCTTAAAAAACAGAGAGTAAACTAGTACTGGCAATGAATTCTTAGTTCAGTTTTCAGGAAACGTGAAATATAACAACTTGAGTATTTTCTGTATCTCTTCCAGAGGTATTCGAAACAGTCTTAGAGAACATCTATTGGAGGTCGACCTAAAAAAAAAAAGCCATGTTTTTAAACAAGTATTCGTGTATCAAATGTTTCAAAATAGTATCTTTAAAAAAATAAGTAAAAACGAATACAGTGAATAGTTAGCTCTAGACTCTTCAGAGACTACCACAGTTATCAAAAATGTGTGACTGTAACAACTTGCTTGAGTGCTTTTCACTAAGCAAGACCAAAAAGATACTGGAAAAAAGTTCGGAAAGTAGTCGGACTGCTTAAAGGGTAGGAGGGCAGCAGTTGCAGACCTGTTTAGGCAAACACTACTGGTTTGTTTGTTTGTTTTTACCAGAGACCATTTACCCTAGGCTGTGTCTCCCTCACCTACACCTCACTTCATCTCCCAAGTGGTCAAGGGAGTGGAGGGTAAGCAGTGGCCACTGACTTTGCCTGCTAAGCTTCAAGAAAGCAGTTAAGCAGTTTAGACTGGTGAACAATGAGAGAAAAATTGGGGGCTCAAAAGGTTTCAACAGAAGTGTTTGTTAGAATGAGTGGATCTTTATTTCCTTGGGCCTGGTGGCTGTCATAGACAGACACCTAGTTCTGTCCAGCTTTTGGGGGATTGTGGAATTTCCAAAGTTCAGATGAAGGTAATCATGATGCAATGATAAGTAGTCATGGGCTGGTTACATCAACCACTTCCATTCTCCCACAGCCCTAGAGCTGGGCAAGTAGTCACAGGTAATACTGAGCTTGCTGATGTGGTCAGACCTTGATTGTTTTATGGGGAGTGTAGGTAGGAAGGTGATCATAAGTCAAAGGTTGTGAGTAATTGGGGTTTTTATTATCTTGGGTTAGGAAACTAGGCCCTTTGAGAACTTAACTGGTGTTGAATTTTCTTTAACTAGTTTTCTATTAGCTTTTTGAAACTTGAAACCCTAATATTTGTGGAAAATGTAATGGGAGATTTTTAGTGTCAGTATTTTGAATGTCCTCTGTCAGTCTCCAAGTAGAAAATCTGCCTTAAATGATGAAATATAACGAACACCCCTTTTGTTTTCCTCTTAAGTCTGTGGGTACAGATTCTATGTTCATTGCCTTATTTTACTAAGCAGGAATGGGTTTGGTAACTTTTTTTTTTTTTTAAAGATGACCAGTAGGGCCGGCCGGTGGCGCACTGCTGCAGTGCACCGCTTGGGAGCGTGGTGGCGCTCCCGCCGAGGGTTCGGATCCCACATACAGACCGGTTCCGGCTCACTGGCTGAGCGAGGTGCGGGCACAGCACCGAGGGTTGCGATCCTGTGAAAGTCGTAACCTTAAAGACCGTAGAGTAGAAAATCTCTATCGGATGAGAAGAGTACGAATATTAAGTGGTGAGTAGAAAATCTCAAAATGAAAATACTATTTTATTGTTCTAAGTAAATATTCATTGTCCTTTGACTGGGTTTTTATTCTTTGGTAGCTTCTCTTGTGATATTTGTTTCTAACTTAGGGACTATTGTTTTAAAAATTAATATTTTTTCAGTTTTTTACAGTGGAGAAAATCTTGGAAAAACTTTTTTTAAAAAAAGTAATGAAATTGGTGCAGACAAAGACTAATTATACTCTGCATCCAGCTATCTTTTGTTCTAGTGCGTCTTCATTAATTCATTTCAATTGAGGCCCATGGTCCGAGGCTGGGTCAGAGAAGGAAAACTGGCAAAACAGCACAATGAGATCATGTAGGCAGTTGCTGGAAATAGAGCTTACTCTGTTAAATAATATAGCAGACAGTACAGGCTAGCACCAGGCATAGCAAATAGAGCAATGCAGCAATGTATGAGGCAGACCTTGTCTAGTTTCTATTTCCCTATTACTGATGGATTTTGCAGATAGACTGCAAAAGGGTGTGGCTTCTAGGCTCAGGTGCAGTACAGATGTCCATGTTGAAATACCAAGTCTTATTTAGAAGAAATCTTCATCTTTATTTAAAAGGGAAGCAGTGAAATTACAATACATTACTGATTGAATTTAATATACTTCATTTTACAAAATTTGTACTTTGAATATTTTTTAAATATGAAAAATCTTATATTCAAGCAAGGCTGTAGGAACAATGAATGGGCTTGTACCATGTGCTAAAGTGTGCCAAGGTGAAATTATTATTCAGACCACACCCATCTGCCGCATTTGTAGCAGATGCTTTTCCTTGATCATTTCTATCATGTTAAGGATTAAAGAATAGCTGTATATTACTAGGAATATTTTTAGAAATTTACTGAAAATTCAAAATATTAATACACCTTAATTTTATTATTTTTTCTCTTTCCCTTCCCATAGCGTGAGTGCATCTCCATCCACGTTGGCCAGGCTGGTGTCCAGATTGGCAATGCCTGCTGGGAACTCTACTGCTTGGAACATGGCATCCAGCCTGATGGCCAGATGCCAAGTGACAAGACCATTGGGGGGGGAGATGACTCCTTCAACACCTTCTTCAGTGAGACGGGAGCTGGCAAGCATGTGCCCAGGGCAGTGTTTGTAGACCTGGAACCCACAGTCATTGGTGAGTTGACCTCAGTAACCCAAGTGAGATCCCAGAGTGCTGAGATAGGAGGTCTGTCCTGGGGGTTCCACTGATTACTTACCCACACACTCCACACACTCCACACACTCCACACACTCTCTCTCTCTACTCTGCCCACCCCCACCATGGCTGATCAGGCTTGTGCAGCCTGTTAGTGATGGGTGGCTGGTTTGTTTTCCTCTTCCAGATGAAGTTCGCACTGGCACATACCGCCAGCTCTTCCACCCAGAGCAGCTCATCACAGGCAAGGAAGATGCTGCCAATAACTATGCCCGTGGGCACTACACCATTGGCAAGGAGATCATTGACCTCGTCTTGGACAGAATTCGCAAGCTGGTAAACACACAGTGCTTTAAAGTGGATCGAGAGTTTTCTTTTGCAGTATAAATGAGACCAAACTATATGAATCATTCTTTGCAACTAAAGGGAAATTTAGCCTGCTCACTAAATTAACTGGATTTCTAAACCAGATGGTCGTGGGTTATAGGACAACTGTGCGGCAGGAGTAAGTGCTCTTTTGCCTATTTCTGTGTGTGTTGCAAGGCAGGTATGGGCAATTGTGCTCATTCAGTGAAGGCAGTTTACCTGGTGTCAAGGTGAGAACCAGGGAGCCTTAACATTTTTACATACCAGACCATTCAGCATCCTTGTTCAAGCAAGAAGCAGTGCAGCTTCCTTGCTGCAAACAGAGACACCCATATTTTTTTTTTTTTTTTTTTTTTAATAAAGATGACCGGTAAGGGGATCTTAACCCTCGACTTGGTGTTGTCAGCACCACGCTCAGCCAGTGAGCGAACCGGCCATCCCTATATGGGATCCGACCCCGTGGCCTTGGTGTTATCAGCACCGCACTCTACCGAGTGAGCCACAGGCCGGCCCCGACACCCATATTTTTTTTTTTTTTTTTAATAAAGATGACCGGTAAGGGGATCTTAACCCTCGACTTGGTGTTGTCAGCACCACGCTCAGCCAGTGAGCGAACCGGCCATCCCTATATGGGATCCGAACCCGTGGCCTTGGTGTTATCAGCACCGCACTCTACCGAGTGAGCCACAGGCCGGCCCCGACACCCATATTTTTTTAAAGTGATCTTAACCCTTAGCTTGGTGTTGTCAGCAACACCCGTGGCCTTGGTGTTATCAGCACCGCACTCGTCCGAGTGAGCCACGGGCCGGCCCGAGACACCCATATTTAGGCCACCTTACTCACATTGAGTGAGTAGGTGGTTGGCTCTTACATGTTACTAATTGATCAAACTCATAAAAGTGGACTGGTGCCTTAAGTTAATACAGAAAGTTCAGAAGCCAGTGTAACACCCACTAGAAACAGCCAATCCTGGAAACTTCCAACAAAGCTGAAAGTGGAGTTGGGGAGCTTCCTTATGACAAAAAAGTCATTGAAACTTTGAAGGTTTTGAGATATAGTAATCACAAACAGTGCCCTTACTTTTCTGCTAGAGCTTAGGGCAGTGTGAAATGACCCTGTGGCAGAAAAATCTTAGGCAACTTTATTCGTGTGAATAAAGTTGTTAGATGTACTGTTTGGATCATTTTAACTAAGAGCCTGGCAATCAGATAACTCTTTGCTTCTTAGGCATGTGGGCAGCTTGTAAGTAATTAACCAAAAATCAATCATGAAGGCCTGGGTAGAGTAGCTTGTCAGGAAAAATCACATTATACTAAGCCCTGCCATAACTGGTCTATTCTAAAAAGAATGGCCTTGCATCATTCATGGCTTCATACTTTTCTCAGATGTTTATCAGTTTTCCCAGCAAAATTGGGTTAATGGTTTCTGTGCAAGCAAATCAAGCTTCAGCTGCAAGTACTGACTTGGAAGTCATGACCTGCCTTTAGGGACAAATAAACCTAGTAAAAGCTATTTAGGGTTCTGGAGTCAAGTTCATTACCTACCAAAACAATTACATCTGTCCTTGGTGTTCTTACTGTGTCCATAGGAGGCTTGATGGATGGAATTGGTAGACTAGGGGCTGCCCTAGACACTGATCTCATTCAGTTATTCACAGTGTGGACCACAGGATATATTGACTGCTGAGGGGTTAGTAGAGCATGTCCAAAAATCTCTGAACACCTTTGAGAAGTGGGTATTGCCAACAGAATACCTTATCTGAAAGGTCAAATAAATGCAGTAGCAGTTTGCTAGTTAGAATAGCCCAGTTAAGTGATCGAAAGCCCCAACTATCTGAGGGTTCATGGAATTGTGATAATAAATTACCTTCCCCATAGTGAATAGGCTTCCCACTACCTATTGTCATATACTGAGTGCTTACTGTGCTGAGTACTATTTCAAGTGCCCATTTAATTCTCAATAACCTGAGGTGGATTACAATTCTCTTCATTTAATGAAGGAGAGAACTGATATAGAGAAATGAACATGGGCACAGTCACAGCCAGTAACTGGTAGAGCCAGATCTGGACCCAGCCTGACTCCAGCACCAGGGCACTGGAACTTGACTATTCTGTTGTATTCCAGCTCAGAAAGCAGCTGCCAAATCTTCGTAAGACATCCATTGTACTGGGCTGGTGGTCCCAGGCCCTGCCCCTTGGTAGCTGATGAGTGGCCCTTGTTCTGCAGCCACACCAAGGGCACCAGAGGCTGTCCTCCCAAATACTAAAACTTGGGCCCTGTATCCATTCTATACCTTGTGATTCCCCTGACCGAGGGAATGAAAATAGTTCATTTTAAAATAGGCTTTTTAGCAGATTTCGCTCCCCAGAAGTTGTCAAAAGTTTCTCTGAATCACTTAGCACTTAGAAGCTCTTTATGACTGCTTTCTTAGCAAATATTGTTCAGAAGAGTTTTAAAAGCTTGATCACTGTAATCATGGACTTAAAGTCCATTACAGATTTCACCAGATGTCTCTTAGCACTAAAATTAAAACTCTTTTATTTTGCAGGCTGACCAGTGCACAGGTCTCCAGGGCTTCTTGGTTTTCCATAGCTTTGGTGGAGGAACTGGTTCTGGTTTCACCTCCCTCCTGATGGAACGTCTCTCTGTTGATTATGGCAAGAAATCCAAGCTGGAGTTCTCCATTTACCCAGCCCCCCAGGTTTCCACAGCTGTAGTTGAGCCCTACAACTCCATCCTCACCACCCACACCACCCTGGAGCACTCTGATTGTGCCTTCATGGTAGACAATGAGGCCATCTATGACATCTGTTGTAGAAACCTTGACATTGAGCGCCCAACCTACACTAACCTTAACCGCCTTATTAGCCAGATTGTGTCCTCCATCACTGCTTCCCTCAGATTCGATGGAGCCCTGAATGTTGATCTGACAGAATTCCAGACCAATCTGGTGCCCTATCCCCGCATCCACTTCCCTCTGGCCACATATGCCCCAGTCATCTCTGCTGAGAAAGCCTACCATGAACAGCTTTCTGTAGCAGAGATCACCAATGCTTGCTTTGAGCCAGCCAACCAGATGGTGAAATGTGACCCTCGCCATGGTAAATACATGGCTTGCTGCCTGTTGTACCGTGGTGATGTGGTTCCCAAAGATGTCAATGCTGCCATTGCCACTATCAAGACCAAGCACAGCCTCCAGTTTGTAGATTGGTGCCCTACTGGCTTCAAGGTTGGCATTAATTACCAGCCTCCCACTGTGGTACCTGGTGGAGACCTGGCCAAGGTACAGCGAGCTGTGTGCATGCTGAGTAACACCACAGCTGTTGCTGAGGCCTGGGCTCGCCTGGACCACAAGTTTGACCTGATGTATGCCAAGCGTGCCTTTGTTCACTGGTACGTGGGTGAGGGGATGGAGGAAGGAGAGTTTTCTGAGGCCCGTGAGGACATGGCTGCCCTTGAGAAGGATTATGAGGAGGTTGGAGCAGATAGTGCTGAGGGAGAGGATGAGGGTGAAGAGTATTAACCTGTCTGCTGTGATTTTACATGCCAGTGTCTTGGGACTGTCTTATTTCTGTTCTGTGAAACTGTCCACTGTGGCCCTGAGCTATCAATAAAAGTGATGTTTCCATCTTAAACGTCAAGCTGGCTTCTGTATCCCAGCAAATATTTGACCCACTTAAGACCTGTTGGAGATTCGGTCAACATTTCAAGTGCTTACTGTGTGCCATGTACTGTGTTAACTGGTTTATCTATGTTTCATTTAGACCTGAATTGATGAGTGGTAATAAAACCATTTAATAAGTGAGGCAACTGGCTCAGATAGATTGGGCTGGTGCTTCTCAAATGAAAATGTGGATGTGGATCACCTGTAGATATTAGAATGCAAGTTCTAATTCTGTAGGTCTGAGGTAGGGCTGTAGATACATTTTTTAAGTCTCCCAAGTGATGCTTTTGGTCTGCTGTGACCACATGTCCAGTAGCAAAAGGTTAGGTGACATAGCTAGTAAATGCTGCAGCCAAAACTCAAGTCACCAGCCACACACCAGAATTGTTCTCAGTATTTACATGGGAAGTGCTTGGAATTATGCTGATTTATGCCATATTTAGCCGAAACCTACAATGGCAAATAATATTGTAATAAAGGAGTTGCTGCTTGAAAAAAAGTGGAACTGGCTGAGGCAGAATTACAATAGTCACAGGTTGTACTGGTATTGGTACTTGACCCAATGTATGTCATGGAAAATATTTGAAGTAGGGGAATGATAAGGAAAATTGGAGAGTGTGTGTGTAGAAAAGTTTGAGTGCAGAGTTCCCCAATTTCAACCTCTTCCAAGCACCTGTTGGAGGTAGTGTGGTTCTTGGGGGCAAATGCGAGCTAGGAGAGGGCAGGGGGATGAAGGGGCATGATTGTGGGTGGATGGTGGAGAGTTTGGTCATTGGTATTCAGGTACTGGTGGTATGGTCTAAGGTTGAACAGCGATGGGAAAGGACAGTGACCAAAAGGCCAGACCTCATGCAGAAGAGAGGAACCAGTTTTGGTACTTAGGCATACCCACTCAGGTGAGTGCCCAACAAGTGGCTGGCAATAGGGGCACAGCTGCAGATGTGTTCACCTTTGCTCAGTGTCTTTCCCACTGGTGTTTTGTGCCCCTTAACCATTGCTCACTTCAGTCCCTTACTCTTTGAGGAGAGCATCTAAAAATGTGCATGTATCTTTAAAAAAAAAAGTGCATATTGTATCTGTGAAGACACCAGGGCATTCTTTTGCAGCCTGAGATAGTCAAATTTGTGCTCAGGATAGTTTTATAGCATTTATTATAAGAACAACCATGGTTTTATGCCTTTGGAGCAAGGCAAGACCCTGGTGCAGCCCCGTTCTTGAGCACAAATTCAGCTATTGCTTCTTATCAGATGGGCCAGTTTGTCTGAACATGGATGGTGGGGGGACGTGGAATGAAATGAGCCTAGGAGAGGCCAGCCAGCCCACCAGAGGGTCTCTCAGAGACCTTCCCAGCCTAGGAGATCTGCAGATTGCCTGCCACAGTGCAAGCACTGGAGGAAATAGGACACCCACAGAGGAGAAAGAGCAGAGAAATCATCCAGCTTCAGCTGAGTGTGATACATAAGAGATGCATTCTCTGAGCCAGTGTTTCCCAAGCATGGTGCCCTGAGAATGGGATTCAGGGTTACCCACATATCCCTTCAGCCTGCAGAATGACCGGGAACCTGGAGAGCCTGAAACCCCAGGCCAGTCACCCTTGGCCAGCCCCCTCCAGTTACCTCAGTCAGCTTTACAGATGAATTATTTTCTACATGTGCCAAGATGTGAGAAAGGTTGGAAAGCTTAAGGAGCCGCAATAATGTGGGGTGAAAGAAGGTGAGAGAGGAATTTAGCTGAGAAAAAATATTCCAGTAGAATAGAGCTTAGGGAATTGGAAGAGCAAAGTGCCAGTGGTTGGGGAGGAATCTGTCCTTGTAATAAGGATTTTTCCCTCCTGTGTTGGCGGGAGAGTGAATAGAAGTTAGCCTGCAGCAAGAACAAATATACCCCAAGGTCTAGGTCACTGCTTTGTGGCTGACAATCATCTGATCTGCCCTTGAGCACAAATGGAAAGTCTGGACTCAGAACTGCAGCCAGATGCTGAATCCGCAGAGGCTTGTTGGGGATAAATGGGCATAGCCTAAGAAGTTGAGGGCTCCTGAGGCTGCCTGAAGTCCCAGATTCTGGCTGTCCCAACAGAGGTCTTAGACTGCCCTCACCTGAGCTGCCCAGAGAAGTGACCTGCTTCCACCACATGGGAGCCACTGGGCACCTAGGGGGCGAGTGGGCCTGGGCAGAGAGCTGCTTTGAGTTGGGGTTGGAGGAGAACAGCTACAAGGGGCTGGAGGGCCCGCCTGTCCACCTGTAATCCTCAGTGTTTCAGCGGGGACCTGTCAAGGCCAGAGGATGGCCAGGGGGGTTAGAAAATTAAAAATCCAGTCTGGAGAGCCTGTCTTCAGGCCTCTGATGGCTGGAAGGTTGTGTGGCAGCCCTGAGTGGGGCTGTGGGAGGAAGGGGGGCATTCACAGCTACGCCATTTCATAGTCTTCACAACACCCCGTGAGCTGATGTCATTATACCATTTCCACAGTTCTGAGAGATTAAATATCTGGCCTGAGGCTACAGAGCAAGTGGCAGAACTGAAATTTGACCCCAAAGCTCTGACTCCAAAACCTGTCTCCCTCCACTCTGCTCTGTAGCCTCCAAGCAGTGCCAGGGGAAGTGCAGAGGTACCTGGCAGCCCTTCCAGTCCTGGGGAAGAAGGGCCATGTCCTGAGCCTTGCTGGGCATGAGGCCCACAGACCAACCCTTGTGTGGAGCACTAGATGGAGCCACAGCCACAGAAAGGAGATCTCTATGCCACCGATTGTCAGAAAACCTCCCAGGAGCTCCATTCCTGGGCCCATGTGGCAAGCAGGCTGATCCAGAGTGGTAAAGCCAACTGGTCCCCACTCTGCAGGCTGCAGCTTCCCCAGTGAGGGGCACCTTTGTCCAGGTCTTCCTCTGAACTCTGAATCAATTCTTAAGTCATGGAGAGATATGGTGTCCTTGTAGGATAGCTGCTGCCATCTGCCTGGACTCCTGCTGATAAGACACCAGCTGATGTATAGACAGGAGAGCCCACACCTGGAGCATCACGCCCCTAAGCACTGGGGCCAGGAAGATCAGTGCCTGTCAGCTGAGGCCACAAGGCAAAGCTGGCAGAGATGACCTAGGCAGATGGCTCGTGGGGCTCCATGCCAGGGCAGCCGTCTGGGAGACACAGGGCAGTAGAAGCTGAAAGGAAAATGGATCCCAGTGTGCGGGGTTGTGGGGCAGGAATTGGCCTTCAGCCCTGTGAAGAAAGTCCCCTTTGCTGACATCTCATTAGCCTATCACTGCCCCATTCATTCCAGGTGTCCCTAAGTTTGTCAGCCCTGAGTAGGTTCTGGGAAAACAGTTTTTTCCTCCTCTAACACTCCATCTGAGTCTTCAGCAAAAGAGAAATACTCCGAATTAATGAACTGTACAGAACTGGAGACATGTCTGCTTTACTCATAACACAGAATATGCTTTTTTTTTTTTTTTCCTTTTTGTCTTTTTTCGTGTCCGGCAACGGATCGCAACCCTCAGTGTTGCCCCCGTACCGGACCAGGACCAGCAACGGGATCGCAACCCTTGGTGTTGCTCCCACACCTCGCTCAGCCAGTGAGCGGGAACCGGTCTGTATGTGGGATCCGAACCCTCGGCGGGAGCGCCACCACGCTCCCAAGCGGTGCACTGTAGCAGTGCGCCACCGGGCCGGCCCCCAGAATATGCTTTTAAACACTTGTTTTGCCACCAGATTTTTTTTTTCTCTTAAAAACGAGGACAGAATATAAAAGTTTTACAGAATATAAAGGTTTCCTAGTTACACAAAAATTTTGTCTACATTCACAAGTCAGTTTAATTCATGGGCGGGGGCAGGCGAGTATAAATTCAATCTCACTGCTATCACCCTTCACCCCCACCCCCCACACTCATCTGTTCTTATCAAATATCTCATTTGGCTCACAGGACATGGCTAGCCCAACAGTAAGCTAACACTGAGATGCCCTTGGCAAAGGTAATCCAATTATACTATTATAGCGATCATTTCCCGTTTTTGTTTCATTTCTTCATTACTTTTGGAGCACCTATTTGGTGCAAGTAATTGTGCTGGGTACTTCGGGGAATATATTTAGCTGTTAACCCCCTTGGATTGTAGAGACCACACATGCACAACCCTAATTCAAGGCAGTATCTGCCACATGTCACAGAAGAGGAAGTCACGTGCAGCAGCCACTGTTGTGTATCTACCCAAAGCCATTCCCAGCCTGTTGTTTCACCTGCCAGCACAACCTGGTTCTGTTCAGGTGTTGGACACCATTGCATCAGGGGAGGCTCAGCCTCTCCACCAGCAGGGTGAATCTTCCTCTGAGCTAATTGGGGTAATTCTAGTTCTCTTTCCAGGGATTGGTTAAGGGACTAGCAAGTGATGTAATTATAGAAATAAGAGGTGAGGCAATGTCTACTGGTTGGGGAAAAGATATTCTTGGAAATTTTTCCTTGCTCTTAAAAAGGAATTCAGCATGGAAAGGATTTTTTTATCTTGCAACCTTTGGACATTATTGTGTGAGCACATGATGCTTGTGAATGACACTCGAAGTTGCTGCACCCATCTTGTAACCACAAGGGGACGAACATGAGGACAAAAGCTAACACTCTGACCATGGCAGAGCAGAAAGATGAAAAGAACCTGGGAGCTTAAAACTGTTCTGTCTCTGGCTGTTTTATGTGAGATTATAAACCCCCTTATTATTTAAATTTTGAGTTGGGTGTTTTATTGTTTCCTGCCCCAGAGCGTTCTAATGAACATTAAAGCCTTATGCAATAGTTCACAGAAATTTTTAGTAAAATGATAATAAAAACATAAAGGCCCTTTTAAATTTCTATTATGCCTTTTCCAGTGCATTGTCTTGGGGAAGTATAGATTCCATCCCCCTTCCTTTGCTCATTTTTTGGCCTTCCTCCACCCGCAGTTCCTGGGCAACCAAACTGATCTGCTTCTTCCTTCCTGTCTTCCCAGGAGTCTTGGCTGAACTGAAACCATAATCAAAAGATCAGAGGATATCTGCAGGTCCCCCAAATGTGCTGCCTTCTTCCTTTTTATGCATAACTGTGAATGAGGACAGAATATGTCTTGTTTTTGTCCTGTACACAGAGTTATAGAAGAGCAAGGAGGCTCACTGAAAGAATCACCTCGCAGGAAGTCCATCAGAATGAGCCTGACCCCAGGGAAGTTTTAAATCTTCCAGAGCTTCCCCATTACTTTACATCAAGGATCTTCAAGCTACCTTTGCTAGCTACCCTTGGGTTGGCGGGGGTGGGGGGTGACTCTTGGGACAAGAAGCAGACCAGACTCTGATGGCTCTAGGGCATGAACATGGGTCATTTGACTGGTTCCCCTATGGGGGGGCTCTTGGGCCCTTGAGAGGAAAAAGCCCTGAGCTACTCCTCCTTTCTTTTCTCCCCTCTTCCTCTCCCTCCACTTCCATTTCTCCTTTCCCTCCCTCTCCCACTCATCTCTCCCTTTCCCCATCTCCACCTCCTTCATCACCTCCCTCCCCTCCAGCCAGGTGCCAGCACAGCAGCCACTACAGAGAGAATTCACCTAAAGAGAGAATGTTCTTTCTTTTTTTTTTTTTTTTTAAAGATGACCGGTAAGGGGATCTCAACCCTTGGCTTGGTGTTGTCAACACCATGCTCAGCCAGTGAGCCAACCGGCCATCCCTATATGGGATCCGAACCCGTGTTATCAGCACCGCACTCTCCCGAGTGAGCCACGGGCCGGCCCCAAGAGAGAATGTTCTAACAACACTGACAATTGGACTGCTCTGCCTGGGAGATCCGCAGGCTCCAGAATCTCAGGCCCAGCCTCAGCTGTCAGATGAGCACTTGCATGGCCTGCAAGCAGAGGACAGGCAGGGCAGTTTATAGGGCTCCAGACCCTTTGAATTTGCCTGTTCAACTGTCACTGAGCCTCTCCCTGCAGGAGGTAGGTGAGATGCATGGCAGAGTGTCACTACTGCAGAAGAGTGTCTGATGGCTGGCCTGATGGGCACGCGCCCCTATTCTCTGTCATCTCAGGTGTATGCATGTGCATGAGCCCCTGCCTGGAGAGGGATGGGGCTATGAGCCAGCATGGTTTCCCTTCACAGCCCACAGAATTGCAAGTACTACTCCCATCTCAGCATCTTCATCAGGAAATAGGGGTCGGGGGTGGGGTTCCTGGATGATCCCAGAGTTTTCCATCCACTCTAACCTTCTGGGGTTCCAGGCTGCAATGGTCATAGAAGTTGTGTGGAGGGAAAGAAGAAGGGAGACTGTCAGGTGGGCCAGCATAAGCTCGGCACCTCCTCTTGGGCAATCCTGGTGAACAGAGAGGGTGAACGGTGATCTCTGCCCTCCTTGGATTCCCCAACTGTGGTCTACTCTAAAAAGGAACCCTTCAAGTGGGGATGAGATCACATGTATGTTCCAGCTCAGGCATGGCCCTGAGACAGGCTGTCCCCACTTCCTCTACCCTTTCCCCTCTTGGTAAAGGGAATTTTGCTCATTCCCACCCAGAGGATCTTGGGGCATCACCCTGCGAAGGAAGAGCTTAAAGCTCCAGGGGGACCCACCACTATCTTCTTCTATTACATGAGTCCTCTACTCAAAAACCTATATGCCTGGAAAGAATCTCAGAGATAATTTCATCCAATTCCTTTATTTTACCAACGAAGAAAGCAAGGCCCAGTGACTGGCCCAGACCTGGGACCCCACCACTATCTTCTTCTATTACATGAGTCCTCTACTCAAAAACCTATATGCCTGGAAAGAACCTCAGAGATAATTTCATCCAATTCCTTTATTTTACCAACGAAGAAAGCAAGGCCCAGTGACTGGCCCAGACCTGGGACCAGGTTTCTTGGTTTGTGGTCAGGTGCTCTTTCCTTGCAACATGAGACACCTCAAGTGTAAACCCCTCGCTGCCTGGCTTCCTGCCTTCCATAGACCAGTCCCACCTATTTAGGATTCCTATAGCTTCCCCACAAATTTCAGCCCTAGTCAGGCTGTTTTCACAGCTACCTTGTCTTCCATTCATCCCCTGGAGTTTAGCCATCTAAACCCCAGCCTTCCCTCAAGACCTTATTACCAGAGAGGGGAAACTTGCTCAAGACCACAGGGTTCGTTATCAGTCTACCCAGGGGAGAAACCCTGCTGTTACTCCTCATCCTTTCACATGGGATGGCCCTGCCTCCCCACTAGACAGGGACCCACTGATCAATGAATGCCCAATCAACAGTTAACTCTGACCCTGAAAGGCATCGAGCCTGTGGAGGAGCTGCTAGGAGAGGAGGCTGGTCCAGGAGGCCCCATGCACCATGCTGGAGGGGCCAGGCCTACTCCACGTGGAGACCACAAGCTGCGGGATGGAGAGGCTCTGGCTCCGGAGTCTCTCCAACTGTCTGACACCTGGAGCAGGGCTGAGCATCTCCTTGCCTCAGGTGGAGAAAAATGCTCACCAGGCAGCTTCTAAGAGACCTGCAGAATTAAGTGGAGACCAGGATGAGAACCCCAGGTTCTATTCTGATAAGCAGTGTGATTAACTCCGCAACTGCTCCTTCTCAGTACCACTGCCTCATACCACAATGATGTAAAAGACAATGGGAATGATGCCCTTGACAGGGGCAAGTAGGAGGTCCTGCAAAGCTTCCCTTCTAGGAGGTACTTGCCAATGCTGGGGTGCCCCATTCTTCTCAGGTGGTTCCACCTATGCCCCGGGCCTCACTCTGTGCCTGTGCTGTGTGCTGAGCACACAAAGAAAATGAAATCACGAGGCCTTCTCCAGGGCTCACTACTACACTGCCCTCACCATGCTGGGTGAAACTCCCAAGCGTCTTTCCCTCGTCGCTGGCGCTTTCCTGATCTCCAGCATCGTTCTCTAACCTCTCTCAGGCATCCCTCAGCCCACCTCATACTCGCTATGGCCCAGTTGAACTCACCTTTTTCCTTTAAGCCTCCTCCTCTCCTTGACTTGCCCGCTCATGATACAACCTCACTACTGCCCAGCTTGAACCTCGGCACCTTTGGCTCCTCTCTCCTTAGCTCCCACCTCTCCTCAGTTCTGACAACACCCCAGACAACCCTGTCCAGGCTCCAGCCTGCTACTGGGAGTCCCTGCCTCCCATCTCCCACCCTAGACATGGCCTGCCCATGGCCCCCAGAACACTCCTCTGCAGGCATGTCTAACCTGATGGCATCCTGGACCCCCCTCTATGTATACACTCCCAGGACAGCCTCATCTAGTCCCCGGCTTTAAGTATCATCCAAATCTGCATCTCCAGCACTGACCTCGCAGCACCCCAGACTCATACACCTAACTGCCTTCTCCATTTTTTTTTTTTTTTTGGCAGTTGGCCAGAATGGGGATCCAAACCCTTGACCTTGGTGTTACAACGCTGCACTCTAACCAAATGAGCTAACCAGCCAGCCCTCTGTCTTCCTGACATCTGCATGTGAACATGGCCAAAAGAGAACTCTTGAGTTTCTCACTAAGAGGAAATTTCCAGTCTTCCCCACCTTGGGAAATAGCAACACACTCTCCCCAGCTGCTCAAGGACTCGTCCCTTCCTGCATGGCCCACACCAAACCAGCAGCAATGCTATACTGTTGATTCTATCTTCAGAACCCACCTCAGGTCTGCCCACTGCTCCCCAGCCCAGTCCCCCTCACCTGGACTGCGGCAGCAGCCCCCTGCGTCCACTCCTGCATCCTCTCCTCGGCTGCCAGACTGATCTGTTCCTCCACCAACTGTTTTTTTGTCCTTTCTGAAAGGACGACAGGACCCGAGCTGACAGTTCACCGGAGAAGTTCCTCTTTATTCGGGGGAGAAGCACACATTTATATAGAGCCGGTTCTGGGAGAGGGTGGTTAGTACACGAGGCGGTAGTTGATTGGCTGGGGGCGGGTAATGATTTCTGATAGGCTGCACCTTGGCGCCGGCGAGATTGTTAGGACCCGGAAGAGAAAAGCGCCATGTTTTAGGGAGTGCCTCCTTTGGGGTCTTCTATGGGGCCTTACACTTTCCAACTTTCTATTATGAAAATGCTCAAACATACAGAAAAGTTGAAAAACTATTCCAATACTCATATACCCTCCGTCTAGATTCAGTGTTGTTAATATTTACCATATTTGCTTTCTCTCTCTAAACATATACTTTTTCTTTGCTGACCCACTGGAAAGAAGATTGTGGACATCATAACACTTCACCCCCAAATATCTCCAGCAGACATCTCCTCAGAACAAAGACATTCCCCTACACATATAGGGATGGAACCCTGGACCTCGGTGTTAGCACCATGCTCTAACCAACTGAGCTAACTAGCCAGCCCATGACATTGATTTTTTTAAAGAGTCTAGGAATAGTTGTCTTACAGAATGTCCCAATTCTGAAATTGTGTTCAGATTGACCTTTTAAGGTCATAAATCAGGTCAAGTCATTTCCCTGCTTAAAACCCTCCAAGGGCTCCTCATTGCATTTTTTTTTAAATAACCTTTATTTTTTAAAAGCTAATATGTGCATTATAAGAAGCTGAAAACACAAGCAGCAAAGAAGAAAGTTACCCACAATCACAAGCAGTTACAGTTTGACGTGTACTTCTAGATCCTGTGTGTGTGTATATGTAACATCCAACTTTGTGATTTGAGACTATACAGTATGTATCATGCTTTTCCACACATTATGAATATTTACCAATTCAAAAATCCCAATCTCATTGCATTTAAAATAAACTCTTTGCTCTGGCTCACAAAGCCCTGTGAGCTCTGACTCCTTCCCACTCCTCTAACCCACTTTTCCCACTGTCCTCCCTCCCCTGCCTTGCTCAGGCCTCGCCGACCTTTCTCTAATTCCTCAGACATGCCAAGCTCATCTCTGTCTGCACCTCTGCTCTGGCTCTTCCCTCTGCCTGGGTGACAACCAAATACCATTCATGACCTTATTTTTCTTTTTCTTATCTTTTTTTGATCTTCTCTGTCCATGACCTTTGAGTCCTGGATTGGGAAGAAATAGCTATGAAAAATATTATTGGGACAATTGGGGGAATTTGAACATGAACTACATATTAGATAATATTGTTTTCTCAATGTGAAATTTCTTGAGTGAGCTAATAGTACTGGGGTTATGCTGGAAATTTTCCATGTTCTTAAGAGATGCATGGTAAAGTATTTAGGTGTGAAGTACAATGACATGTGACACTTTCAAAGGAATCCTGGCAAAATGTTGACAGTTGGTAAATCCGGGAACAGAATATACAGTGGGCCCCCCACATCCCCAGTTGCACATCTGCAGGTTCTACCAACCATGGGTTGAAAATATTCAGTAAAAAAAATAATAATAATAGAGGGCCGGCCCATGGCTCACTTGGGAGAGTGTGGTGCTGACAACACCAAGTCAAGGGTTAAGATCCCCTTACCTGTGATCTTTAAAAAAAAAAAGAAATCGGGGCCGGCCCGGTGGCGCACTGCTACAGTGCACCGCTTGGGAGTGTGGTGGCGCTCCCGCCGAGGGTTCGGATCCCACATACAGACCGGTTCCCGCTCACTGGCTGAGCGAGGTGCGGACGCAACACCGAGGGTTGCGATCCCATTGCCGGTCCTGGTCCGGTCCGGGCGCAACACTGAGGGTTGCGATCCGTTGCCGGACATGAAAAAAGACAAAAAAAAGGAAAAAAAGAAAAGAAAAAAGGTCAAGGAACATCATAAAAGAGGCCTATAAGTGCATGAAAAGTCTCTCATGTTTCAAGGTAATAAGAATTTATAGCACAATATGGTTCCTACCAGATAGAAGTTTTTATAAAAGTAAATACCTAAATATTGGTGTGAATATGAAGCAACCGGAAGTCTCATTTATCACAATTGAGACTGTGTTTTTAAAAAAAAAAAAAAAAAAAGAAGAAATTTATTGCTTACAGTTTCAGAGGCTGGGAAGTCCAAAGTCCAGGGAACACATCTGGTGAAGGCTTTCTTTGGTGGTGGCTTTACAGCAACGCAAGGGTCTCACATGGCAGAAAATGGCAGAGTAGAGAGAGAGGAGAGATTCTCATGTATTCTCCTTTTAAAGCCCTCAGAACCACGTCCCTGATCACCATTATTAATCCATTCACTATGGCTTGGTCCTACAATCTTCAAGGCCCCACCTTTCAATTACTATAATAGGATTTCCCACCCTCCCAACAGTCACAGTGAGGGCTAAGTTTCTAATACATAAAACTTGGGGACACAATTCAAGCTTCAATGAGTTTGAGAGGGGGACATTCAATCCATAGCAGATACTGAGGAACAACTGTATTGGTGTTCATAACAGCATTCTTTCAACTTTCCTCTGGGTTTAAAATTTTTCAAAATAAAATGGTGTAAAAGATATACAATTTAAAGAAAAAAATTTAGGCCAGGAATACTCAAATTTTTGTCAGCTTTAGAAACCACCTAGGGAGTTTGTTAAAATGCACATTCCAGAGATTCAGTTCTAGGTGGGACACTGGAATCTGCTTTATAATGGCCCCCAGTTATTCTGGCGGGTCCCCAGATCATACCTGGAGAAGGTTCACTTAGCATTCTGCCATGGATTGTGGCTTCCTGGGCACAACCCATTCTCTCATGGGCCATAAGCTGCTCTCCTATTCTCCAGCTGAGGAGCAGCTGGTTGAAAAGGTCAGGCAGGCAGATGGAGATGAGGGCAGGACTGGAAATGCTGGACATAATAAAGGATTTGGGGGAAACTGAGACATACTTTGCCCTCCTGCCCTGGCTTTTGGCTTCTGCGGTAATAGAGGAGGCTTCTAGAATCCACGAAAAGAATGGAATCAGGACTCTGAACTCCTAATACCAATACTGTTCTTCTTTTTTTTTTTTTAAAGATGGCCGGTAAGGGGAACTTAACCCTTGACTTGGTGTTGTCAGCACCACACTCACCCAGTGAGCTAACTGGCCATCCCTATATGGGATCCGAACCCATGGCTTTGGTGTTATCAGCACCTCACTCTCCTGAGTGAGCCACGGGCCGGCCCTACCAATACTGTTCTGACACTACTTTACACCCCCCTTGGATAAGTCTCTGCATCAGTATGAAAGAGGTCACAATAAATATTTTTGAAGCATCCTCCAAATTCCAACAATCCTTGAGTCTGGCACTCAAGTGTAGATACAATAAAAACAATACCACGTGGCACAAATAAATAGGTGCATTCAGATGGCAGGCATGTCATTCTGGCTTCTGATCAGAAGGTGGCAGCAACACATCTCTCTTTATTTTACAGACCAACAACCAAGAGATTTTTCAGGTGCTTCAAGCGTTTAGTTGACCTAGGTCCGGCACTAGACACCACAGACACAAAGACAAGTAAGACCTGTTGGCTGCCCTTAAAGATTATATTGCCAGCGAGGAGGGTGTCATGCATATAAATAGATTACTAATTTACTAGCTGAGTGATTTTTGGTAAGTTGCTTAGCCTCTCTATGCCTGTTTTGTCAACTGCAAAATGGGAATAGTATGTTGTAGGGTTATTGTGAGGATTAGAAGTGACAAAGTGTATTAAGTGCTTATCCCAGTGCTTGGCACATAGGAAGTGTCAGCTGTTATTATACGATACAGTGAGAAAAGTGATGAGATGGCAAAGATGCATGGGGTGCTCCCTAACTGGGAGGGATAGAGCCCCCAAAAAGAGACAATGGGAGAAATATTCCACTCTGGTGAAGCCACTCTGTCAGTGGGGACCCTGCAGTCAGACAGGGCTGGGAGAGTGCACCTTGAAAAGTGTGGAACAGGATCTCTTCTGGCTGAGGCTCACCTTGGTCCTGCAGGCCCAGAGCACAGAACACCAGCAGGGCCACCCAGGACCTGACCAACCAGGATGCACTCCCCAGGGACAGAGCTGCCACTAGCTCACAGAAACCTCAGACAAGCAACTTTGTCCCTCTGAGCCTCAGGTCCTATCTAAGTGATGGGGAAAAGGGACCCTGGGAAGCAAGGGACAGTGCTGAGTTCTACATGTGGGACATACAAGAGTCAACTGTAACATAAGCCAATTCAGGGGCAGCAGGGATTTGAAACTAGAGACTTAAAAAGGAAGCACCTGGGAAGGCAAAGGAATCTTGGGGAAGACATTGGATTTTTCCCAGGAGGTGGAAGATTTGAGCCAATCCTAGACCTCCCAGCTGACATTCAGTTACAAGTAATTAGGGATATGTCATTGAGACACTATGTCTGTTTCCTCTCTGTCACATGGGAGGGGAAGAAGATAATCCACATTGCTGAGCACCTGCTATGAGCCTCACAACATGCCAGGAAGGTGTCATTATCTCTGTTTTACAGATGAAGAAACTGAAACTCAGAGAGAACGAGGAATTCACTCAGGGTCACACAATCAGTAAGTACCCAGACTGGCAGCCTGGTCTCTTCTCCTATGGCCTTTCCCTCCATTCCACCTTAGCCTCAGCTGCCCACTCACTTAGAAACACACTGAGAACTTTATCATCCATAAATACCCCAGCTCCAAAATCACAAATCCATGCATCCTGTTCTTGAAAATAACTTCCTACCCTTTCAGAGGGCTCCTTCGATTCCTTTGCACTGACTGTTCTTTGGCCTTGCCTGGGAGTCCAGCTATGGACCTCTTTACTCCCCCAATCTCCCACCACCTCTGGCCTACACACCCCTCCTGATACACCTTTGAGTCCATGGCCCATCACGTAGCAGCACTTTTGCCAGTAACCTAAACTTTGTTGCTCATCTTACTTGCAAACCCCTGAATGCGTCCAATTGTGGTTTCTCTGCAAGCTTTCACCAGAGCAGCCAAGGGAGGCAGCAGGAGAGGTATCAATAACACTGGCCAAGTACTAAGTGCTTCACAGTTGTAACTCACTCACTCCTCCCAACGCTATGAGGTAGGTACTATTATTATCATCACCACTTATGGATAAAGAAAATGGGGTGAGGCTGGCCAGTTAGCTCAGTTGGTTAGAGCGTGGTGATGATAACACCAAGGTCAAGGGTTTGGATCGCCACACTGGTCAGCTGCCAAAAAAAAAAAGGAAGAAGGAAGGAAAAGAAAAGAAAATGGGGTGAACAGAGGTTAACAGGATAAGACACTCACAAAAACCCAAAGCACACAGCTAATTCAGTTCAGCAGCCATCATTGAACCCAAGCAGTCTGTCTAGAGTTCCTTGTACACTAAGGAAGGATGAGGACAGGACACCTTCCCCTCCATCCATCAGCTGTGAAGTACTTGGTTCCTTCCACCACGGGTCCAGCATTGCTCCCAGCCACGAATGGGGACAACCCAAAAGAAGCCCAGACCCTCACTGCACTCAGCCCCCAATATTAATAATAATCATAGTAATAATAAAACTAGTTTACATTTTCAGCATTTACGGTGTATCCTAAGCATCTTACATGTATTTATTCATTGAATCCTCCCCAAACACTATAAGGTAGAAACTACAAGTATCCCCATTTTACTAAGGGACATAGCGACCGAGCCTAAATTTGTGCAATAGAGAGTGGGATCAGATGGGAAGCTGGCGGCTGGCCCCCTACCTTTCTTCTGGCCTCAAGATCTCCCAGGTTTGACTTCTTCTGAGTAACGGGAGGAGCCTCCTCTGCCCTGTGGTTCCCCCACCCAGGCCTGGCTGACTCACTCCATAACTCCCAGGACCCTCTGGTGCCCTCTCCTCTGAGGCATCTGAATAGCGAGCTGGGGGCTTAAGCAAGGGAGGGGACAGGAACTTCATCTGGAACTCCCTGGGCCCAGCCCCAGCCCCTGCAACCTCTACTCTGAAAGGCCCAGGTCTACCAACAGCTCCCTACAAAGACAGGGTCTGAGCTGGTCCTCCCCAGGCCTTGCCTCCGCCTTCTCACAGCGCTGGCTCCATTTGCTCCTGCAGGGTGGGGCCGAGGCTGGGGTGAATGGGGCTCCCAACCAGTGGCAGCCAGGGCTCAGAGACCAGGGCCCAGGGCTGCAGCAGAAAGCTTCCCCAGGCCCCTCCTCACACCTGCTGAGCACCCCACCTCCCAGACCCGGCAGGACCCTATGCCTCCCCGCTCCCAGCAGTTTGTCGGGGGTGGTGGACAGGCCCTGGTTTATCCCTCCCATCCTCTCTCCCATCCTCCTCCTTCCCATTCCCCCGGCAACCAAACCAGACCCATCAAGGAGAAGGAGCTGGCAGCTGTGCAAGGAGAGGCTAATGGCCCGGAAGGAAGGAGGGGCTTGGAGAGGAGACGAAGGCGAAGGCGGTAGGGATGTGCGCGGGCGTGCATTGGCCTTGGTCCATCTCAGAGGACGCACAAGGGTGGGGGAGGTTTCCTCTGCCCTGCAAAACCAAGGAGCCGGCCAGCCCGGGAGCCGCCCTTCTCACCCCCAGCCAGCAGTCCAGCCTGCAGCCCCAAACCTGCTTCCCCAGACGTCCAGTTCCCATCCTCAGGGCCAATCCAAGGCAGACCTGTCCCTACTGGAGAGCCCTAGCGTCCCCAGCAGCAGCGGCCCATGGCTCCTGGTAAACTCAACAAGCCTGGCTCCTGCAGATCATCAGAGCTGCCTGTCCCCTCCTGGGCAGCCTGTGACTGCATTCTGGAAGCTGTTTGACATACTAAGGCCAGACAGCAGCCTTCCCGCTAACTCGGGGCGGGGGGAGAGAAGGGAGGGGCGGGGTATGAAAGGATGTCTGGCTGTGTGTATACTTGTGTGTGTAATGTGTGTGCATATAGGTGTACGGGGCTATGCATATGCATCTGTTTGTGTGCACAAGTTTGTGGGTCTGTTCCAGGCCTTCTCTCACCTCTTTCAGACCACTGGGGATGGGCACCTTCTCTTTCCCCATCTCTTCCCCATCAAGCCCCGCCCATCTCTGGGTACCTGCAACTCCTCAATGGTGGTAACCGGTTCCTGCCGGTCTATCCATCTCTCAGCCTTGGCAGCAGTGCCACCCCCAGCCCCCTCCCCTTCCTACCTCAGGATCGTCCTGGTTCCAGTAAGACCCGTGACTGAGCAGCAGTTGGTGGGGGATGGGAGGTGAGGGGGTGGGGGGGAGGGAGCATCCGGTAAATCCAGACAGCATACAACAGGTCCACTCAGCCTCAGCATGGCACAGACCCTGCCTCCCCAGTGGAATCCAGAGCTGGGCCCAGCCAACCTCAGCCCCCTAGGATCTACCCACCCTGTTGGGCCTGGGGCAGGTCCAGGTTTTGGGGGCTGTGTCTTTAAGGCTGAAACGTCAGCAGGCAGCCTCGGCTGGGCCCCTCTCAGGGGAGGGGGATGGGAGCAGGTCAGTCCATTAGCCGCAGAGCTGGCGCCAGGCACCATCCCTTCACAGGGCCCTGGGGATTAGGAAGAGACCAGCCCTTCCCCAGCCCCCTCTGCCTCTGCCCGCCTGCCCCCCATTTCTCCCTGGGTGTGGTGAAGGAGGAGGTAGCTGACAGAGGGTGAAAGCCTTAAGGGGACTAATAGAGGCACAAGCTCTGGGGCCTAATCCAGGCCAACTCTCCCTCCCTACCTGGCCTCTTCCCTACTCATGTGCCACAAGCCTGCCCTTTAACTTCAGGTCCTCCTGTAATAATACATAATTTTTACCAGCTCTTTCAGGCAGGGACCCCAGCTCAACTCACGGCCTCCCACTCTAGGCTCCAGCTTTGGATGCTTGCTGGAAGGCGCTGACCCCCATCCCCGGCCTGCCTGTGGTCGCCATCCCTGCTTCCTTCCCCGCCAGCAACAGGGGGAATCAAGTAGGCAGGGCGCCAGCAACCAGGGAAGGGAGGGTGCGGCGCTCCTGCTGTTCCGCAGGGGTGGGGCATCCCCCTCCCCACAGCCCCGCTCGAGCCCGCAGTCAGGCCATTGGGAGGAGCTGCCCGCCACCCCCTCCCCCAAGACCGCGGGGCTATAAAGCCGCCTCGAAGCTGTGTGCGGCCCCTCCCCAGCCCCCGGCCTAGCTCTGCGAGCCGTGACTGCCCATCCTCGGCCGCCATGAGCCACCATCCGTCGGGCCTCCGGGCCAGCGTCAGTTCCACTTCATACCGCCGCACCTTCGGGCCGCCGCCCTCACTGTCCCCCGGCGCCTTCTCCTACTCGTCCAGCTCCCGCTTCTCGGGCAGCCGCCTGCTGGGCTCAGCGTCCCCGAGCTCCTCGGTGCGCCTGGGCAGCTTCCGTGTCCCCAGGGCGGGCGCGGGCGCTCTCCTGCGCCTGCCCTCGGAGCGCCTCGACTTCTCCATGGCCGAGGCCCTCAACCAGGAGTTCCTGGCCACGCGCAGCAACGAGAAGCAGGAGCTGCAGGAGCTCAACGACCGCTTCGCCAACTTCATTGAGAAGGTGCGCTTCCTGGAGCAGCAGAACGCGGCCCTGCGCGGGGAGCTGAGCCAGGCCCGGGGCCAGGATCCGGCGCGCGCCGACCAGCTGTGCCAGCAGGAGCTGCGCGAGCTGCGGCGGGAGCTAGAGCTGCTCGGCCGCGAGCGCGACCGGGTGCAGGTGGAGCGCGACGGGCTGGCGGAGGACCTGGCGGCGCTCAAGCAGAGGTCAGGGGGCAGGGCTGGGGCTGAGCGGCGACCGTCGAGGAGGCTGCCCATCCCTCCTCTCCCCGCCCCACCAGCAGCCCGAGGGGCTGACTCCCCCTGCCAGCCCGGGTGTGTGCAGGCAGCATCCTTGCCCGCGGGCTCCAAGTCCCCTCTCTCCCTCCAGCACTTTGCTCTGAGTGTCTGCGGAGGTGGGGTGGGTATTTACGCCTCCTCTATATATTAAGGGGACCTCTTCTCAGCTCTCAGCCCGTTAGAGAGAAAATGGGGGCAGTTCCATTAGGCCCGTCGCTTAGAGTCCTGGGCAGCAGTAACGGCCTCTAACTCGGATCCTGGGGGGCACGGTCTGGGGGGAGAACCGGATGGAGACCCCGCAGCTCGGCGTCTGCCTTCTATTCCCGTCAGGCTGGAGGAGGAGACGCGCAAGCGAGAGGACGCAGAGCACAACCTTGTGCTCTTCCGCAAGGTGAGCCCGGGCCCCACGTCGAGTTCCGCCTCCCCATCCCTACCGGCTGCCTACGAATCCAAGGTGGGCGCGCGGAGGTAGACAGGGAAGGCCCGGCCCTTCCTCGGCCTGAGCAGCCCCTTCCTTCTCTTGAACCCCTCTGCCACCCACGAAGGACGTGGATGATGCCACCTTGTCCCGTCTGGAACTAGAGCGCAAGATTGAGTCTCTAATGGATGAGATTGAGTTCCTCAAGAAGCTGCACGAGGAGGTGGGTGGACCCGGGTGTCAGGGGTGGCTTCGGAGGTTGGGGGTTGGTCTCGCTGGAGCTGCGGAGACGAGGCTCTGGAGGAGACTGGCAGGTGGAGCGGAGGAATCGCCCTGGGGATGAGAAGTGGGAGTCTCCGGGCAGAGGCCGCCACTCAAGCCGCCTCTACAGGTGGTTTGACACCCACCCCTGCGCCACCTGGTGGCGGGCGGCGGAGCTGTGCCCCGTAACCCTGCCGCTGGCTTAGCGCCAGCCGGGACACAGGTCGCACTGTCGTGTGCGTGCTGCACTCCCTGGCGCCCCTTTCTGTTCATTCAAGTGTTTCTTTTTTCTATGCGCAAACTGCGCGCCCCGCGTGCGATTTGCACCGTCGGCGCATCTTCTGCCTGCCTTGGGCGGTAGGAGCTGCGAGACCTGCAGGTGAGCGTGGAGAGCCAGCAGGTGCAGCAGGTGGAGGTGGAGGCGACGGTGAAGCCCGAGCTGACGGCGGCGCTGAGGGACATCCGCGCGCAGTATGAGAGCATCGCGGCGAAGAACTTGCAGGAAGCGGAGGAGTGGTACAAGTCCAAGGTGCGAGAGCCCAGGAGGGCCGGGGCAGGGGGGACGCTGAGGGGGCTGCGCGTCCCCGCCCTCTCAAGGTCCGGTCGCTCCTCCCCACAGTACGCGGACCTGTCCGACGCCGCCAACCGGAACCACGAGGCCCTGCGCCAGGCCAAGCAGGAGATGAACGAGTCCCGACGCCAGATCCAGAGTCTGACGTGCGAGGTGGACGGGCTGCGCGGCACGGTGAGTACGACGCCGCGCGCCCGGGCCCGGGGAGCCGCCGCCGCCGAAGGGTTCCCCGACTGACCCTCCCCTCCGGTTCCACCCACCCCCCGGCAGAACGAGGCGCTGCTCAGACAGCTGCGGGAGCTGGAGGAGCAATTCGCCCTGGAGGCGGGCGGGTACCAGGCGGGCGCCGCGCGGCTCGAGGAAGAGCTGCGGCAGCTAAAGGAGGAGATGGCGCGGCACCTGCGCGAGTACCAGGAGCTCCTCAACGTCAAGATGGCCCTGGACATCGAGATCGCCACCTACCGGAAGCTGCTGGAGGGCGAGGAGAGCCGGTGCGGGGCGGGCTGCTGGAATCAGATTCTGCTACCACCACCCTCCCCCTGCTTGAAAATATCTATTTCCACGTTGTCTTCCAACTCCGTTCCATCCTACCCTTGCCTTCAAGTAAAAAAATCCACTTTAGATTTAAGATTATCTTCTTCATTCAGTTATGGTGCTTAAGTGCAGGACATAAACCAGAATCCCTGCTCTCGAGGATCTCACAGTCTGGCATGGGGCAGATGGAAAAAATAAGCAGACAATCCCAACTCTTGATGAGTGCGGTGTCTGGGATAAGTCGTGTGGTGTGGTAACATGAAGAGGAGCACCTAACCCAAAAGAGGTGACATCACACTGAGCACTGAAGAATGAGCAGGAGTTAGGTGAAGCAGGGGGAGGAGGAGGACTTTCTAGTTGGAAAAATCAGCCAGGAGGTAAGAGAATGTATTAGTCTGTTTTTGTTGCTTATAACAAAGTACCTGCAACTGGGTGATTTATAAAGAAAATGAAATTTACTGCTTACGGTTTCTGAGGCTGAGAAGTCCAAAGTCCGTCTGGTGGTGGTGACAGTGATCCAAGGGTCTCACATTGCAAGATGGTGGAAACAGAGAGAGCAGAGAGAGAGAGAGACGCTCCTTTCTTTTAAAGCCCTGACCACCCTTTTTAATCCATTCACTACTGCAGGGTCCTACAACCCAATCACCTCTTCAAGGCTCCATGTTTCCATAATAGGATTACCATAATAGGATCTCCCACCCTCTTAGCAGTCACAGTGGGGGCTAAGTTTCTAGTACATAAAACTTGGGGGACACAATTCAAGCTTCAGTGAGTTTTGGGAGGACATAATTCAATCTACTACAGAGAACAAGTTTGGGAACTGAAAGCAGTCCTACAGTGCTGGAGTAAAGGCTGGAATGGAAGGAACAGTGTTGAGGCTGGAAAGATAAAATAAGGGCCCAGTCATGGCGAGCTTGGTGGACCATATTAAAGCATTCAGAGTTATCCTAAGGAAAAGGAAAAGAAGTTTAACGGTTTTAATCAGGAGAATGAAGAAGTCAGATCTACGTTTTAAAAAGATGACACTGGCTGAAGTGTGCAGAAGGAATTGGAACAAGATTGGAGACCAGAGGCTTCTGCAGTGAAACATGGAAGAGACAATGGTGCATACAGTAGCAGGAGATGGATTGGAGAAACATTCTGGGGGTAGAATCTGCAGTATCTAAGGATAGACTGGCAGTGTAAGGGAAAGGGAAACAGTAAAGATGACCCAAGTTTTTGTCTTGAAGAACGAGGCAGATAGATGGTGGTGCCTTTCACAGAAAGAGGGAAGACTGGAGGCAGGGGATGTGGGAGCCTAAGACAATAAAGTCAGTTTTAGACTTATTGGGTGTGAGATGCTGTGGAACATCCAAGACGAGGGGACTGTAGGCAGTTGGGCCCACAGGTCTGGAGTTCAGGTGACTGGACATTTTTGAGATACTGAATCTATTAGAACACTTTTTATTACAAGTAAAAGATAATCCCTTAAAAAACAAACAAACAAAAAAGTCTGGTCAGTTAGCTCAGTTGTTTAGAGCACAGTGTTATAACACCAAGGTCAAGAGTTTGGATCCCTGTACTAGACAACCCCCAAAAAAAAAAAAAAAGGTTTGGGTCCCCCCCCCGGTTTCTTTTTTAAAAAAAAAAAAAAAGGTTTGGGTCCCCCCCCCGGTTTCTTTTTTAAAAAAAAAAAAAAAGGTTTGGGTCCCCCCCCCGGTTTCTTTTTTAAAAAAAAAAAAAAAGGTTTGGGTCCCCCCCCCGGTTTCTTTTTTAAAAAAAAAAAAAAAGGTTTGGGTCCCCCCCCCGGTTTCTTTTTTAAAAAAAAAAAAAAAGGTTTGGGTCCCCCCCCCGGTTTCTTTTTTAAAAAAAAAAAAAAAGGTTTGGGTCCCCCCCCCGGTTTCTTTTTTAAAAAAAAAAAAAAAGGTTTGGGTCCCCCCCCCGGTTTCTTTTTTAAAAAAAAAAAAAAAGGTTTGGGTCCCCCCCCCGGTTTCTTTTTTAAAAAAAAAAAAAAAGGTTTGGGTCCCCCCCCCGGTTTCTTTTTTAAAAAAAAAAAAAAAGGTTTGGGTCCCCCCCCCGGTTTCTTTTTTAAAAAAAAAAAAAAAGGTTTGGGTCCCCCCCCCGGTTTCTTTTTTAAAAAAAAAAAAAAAGGTTTGGGTCCCCCCCCCGGTTTCTTTTTTAAAAAAAAAAAAAAAGAGTTTGGATCCCTGTACTAGACAACCACCAAAAAAAAAAAAAAAAAGCAGGTATTCACATAACAAGGAGCCAGAGGTAGGGACTGTGCTCTGTGATTAGTTGATTCAACAGCTCAGTAATGACATCAAGGACCCAAGTTCTGTCCACGGCTCTGCTCAGCCTTCCTCCTCAGAAGGGAATTTTGCCCTTAGGATGACTCGCCTCATGATCCCAAGATGGCCACCAGAAGCTACTGGGTGATGCTTTCCTATTCACATCCAGTGGAGGAAAGAGAAAAATATCCTCCCAGGTATGAGGTAAAAATCCTTTCCTGGGCTGGCCCGTGGCTCATTTGGGAGAGTGTGGTGCTGACAACACCAAGTTAAGGATTAAGATCCCCTTGCCGGTCACCTTTAAAAAAAAAATCCTTTCCTTTCTGCTGTTTAGCTAATGTCATTGGTGTGTCCACACCTGGACTAATAACAGTTGCCAGGGGAAGGCTGCTGATTGGTTTGGGCTCATCACCGGGTACGGAATGGATGTTGAGAGTCAACCACAATGTCCACTGCAGATATTACTCAGGCTTCTCACCACCATCACACGTTCACACAGGGGCACACATATGTATCACTTCTCGCTGTGTGACGGAGATGCAACGATTACTCAGAGCCCAAATATTAAGAGCAATGAGAAGCCCAATGGGACTGCACTGAGACACTCCCTCAAGAAGGGAGAAACAAGGCACAGCCCAGAGTCAGTATGTGCTTCAGCTTTTATTGCAAAGACAAGGAAATACAAGAGAAAAAACAACTTAATCAATCATTTATCAAAGGAACGAAAAGAAATTAGCTATGGGGCATTCTCTGGAAAACAACTTGAGAAACAAAGGAAAGGGCTTGGAGCTGGGTTAGAAATGACCTTAATGTTCTTATTTATTTATTTTTATTTATTTATTTATTTTTAAAAAAGATGACCGGTAAGGGGATCTAAACCCTTGACTTGGTGTTGTCAGCACCACGCTCACCCAGTGAGCTAACCAGCTGTCCCTATATGGGATCTGAACCCGTGGCCTTGGTGTTATCAGTACCACACTCTCCTGAGTGAGCCACAGGCCGGCCCTTTAATGTTCTTATCTAATCTAGCAGAAACTATTTTCTGTTTCCAGCATGTGCTGTTTTCAGCACTTAGGTTCTGCATAAGTGCATTTCGGACTTTTGCCCTTCGAGCACTCCCTGTTCTTTGTCACGCCTGTGTGCTCCCACACATACACACACATTCTTATACCCTTGCCTTACCTCCTTTTTATTCAGTGGCAGTTTATTACCTCAGAGGAGAAAATTCACTGCAGAAAACCAAACAAAAGCTTTGGAGTTTCAAATGCTTAGATTTTTAAGAAGGCCAAATTTGAAGTTTGAAAACTTTCACATCAGAGTTTGTGGCATATGATTTGTACTGGATACAAGGAAGAGAGATCAAGCTGGAGATGACAGCATGGGACCTCTCAGGTGTCACACATGAGAGGAGATAAAATCATCCAAGAACAGGGCATAAAATGAAAAAGGACAGTGGCCTTGGGGAGAATCTTAAAGAGACTGTTAAGAATTAACACGCAGAGATGTGAGAACCAGGACAGTGTGGCCTTGAGAAGTCAAGGCAGGAGAAAGCTTTAAGGATGGAGTGACTAGCCATGTCAAAGGTTGCTGGAAGCCCAGGTTAGATAACAATAGGAAAATTTGGGATTTATCATCAAGGAAGATTCTAGAGACCTCAATAAGGTCAGCTTCAGGGCAGCATAGGGTCAGAAGACAAATGTGGTCAACTGAGGAGTGAAAGAGAGATAAGGAAGTGGAGAGAAGACTCCTCTCTCAGAATGTTTGACTGTTAGAAGATAAAGACCTGGAGGAAAGAACGACTGGTGTTTGGGAAAGGAAATTTTGTCTTTTTGTCTTTTTCCATGTCCAGCAACGGATCGCAACCCTCAGTGTTGCCCCCGTACCGGACCGGGGACCGGCAACGGGATCGCAGCCCTCGGTGCTGCTCCCGCGCCTCGCTCAGCCAGTGAGCGGGAACTGGTCTGTATGTGGGATCCAAACCCTCGGGCGGGAGCGCTGCCGCACTTCCCAAGCGGCGCACTATCCAGTGCGCCACCCGGCCGGCCCGGGAAAGGAAATTTTGAAGAAAAGAGAGACTAGACCACTGTTTTTCTTTTACTTTTTTTAAAAAGATGACCAGTAAGGGGATCTTAACCTTTGACTTGGTGTTGTCAGCACCACGCTCTCCCAAGTGAGCTAACCGACCATCCCTATAGAGGGCTCTGAACCCATGGCCTTGGTGTTAACAGCACCACATTCTCCCGAGTGAGCCACAGGCTGGCCCAAATGCTGGAGAGAATTTAAAAGGATCAAATTGTCACAGGTGAGTCCAGCCATCTATTGAAATAATATAACCTTGGACTTGGCTGTGATTGAAAAGTTTTAATACATACAGTTCTAATCAAGGTGATCTGATGTTAACCTCAAGAAGGCTGGGTGGCTGGGATTTGATTGTATTTAAGAAGCTTATACAACGTTGATTTTATTGTACTCTGCTTTTTGGAAAAAGGTTAACTGAAGGGAGATAGTTTTCATGATGTCTATAAAAAGGTCATCTCAAAAGTAAGGATGTGGCTACATTTATCTAGTACTGTACCTAGAGAGAACTGGACTGTTATGGGCACACATATCCTGGGCCCCAAAGAGGTGCCCACTGTTATACCAGGGATAATTTACTAGGGGCCACCCACAGCGGGTGGAAGAGGGAGTTCAGTTATCTGGGTTGCAAAGATCATAGAGCCTGGGAGGTGGCTGGGACTCCCCTCAGCTGCAGGAGTGCACTGGTCCCTAACCCAGGGTTCTACTGCTTCCATAGCTCCTGTCCCAATGTGCAAACCACCTCACCCTGGCATTTGCTTACCCATAGTTTCTTCTTTCTCTTGGCTTTGATTGTCCCATGGTTTCCATGGCCTAGTAGCAACTGCATACTGACTTCCAGGGCTTTTTTTGGTTCTGCTGCCACTTCCTATCACTGAAGATGTTTACTTTACCAACCTTACCCAGTTAATTTATATTCTCCATCCCCTTTATAAGACATGCCAACTGATATCCAAAACATACTGAGCTCTCGACGCTGGTCGGCTGCTCTAGTTCCCTGTGTACTTTGGCTCTCACTAGTTGAGTTAGCAAATGTTAAATGCATAACAAATATCAGTTGCATTTGTTCCTAAATCTGTTTTTAACCCTAATACTTGTTTTATAATTCTGCAGTTCAAGTAAATATTTTTTTTTTTTTTTTTTTTTTTTTTT
>NW_007726206.1:138521-145118 GCF_000696425.1 Galeopterus variegatus
ATCCGAACCCTCGGGCGGGAGCGCCGCCGCGCTTCCCAAGCGGCGCACTATCCAGTGCACCACCGGGCCGGCCCCCAAGTAAATATTTCTTAAACTGATGAAAGAGTGTGAAAATTACAATTTTTATTTAACACATGGATAGTAGTTAAGAATCTCTGCATTTGAATCTTGGATCTTCTACTTACTAGACACATTACTTCACCTCTCTTTGCCTCAGTTTCCTAGTCTGTAAGATGGAGACAGCAATAGTAACTACTTCATAGGATTGCTATGAAAATGTAATGAGATGATTCATGAAGAGCTGGGTGGACTTGGCTGTTGGGTATCATGAGTCAGAATATGGCCTCCAACTTCCCTCAGCAGCGTAGCATGGGATTGATCATAAATTGTAAACCAAGGATCAAAGTTCCAGTTGTTCTTCAATAGTGTAAACATCAGAGTATTTTCTGTTTCCTGGGGACAGACTAAGCATGTGCTGCAGCCATTTTCATATCATATTAATTTCCTACTACTGTTGTAACAAATTACCACAAACGTAGTGGCTTAAAAAACCCCAATTTATTATTTTACAGCTCTGGGGGTCAGAAATCTAAAATGAGTGGATAGAGCTACATTCCTGAGGAGCATGGAGAACTCAGGAGCTGATGGATGTGCCTACTGACAGCCACCAGGAACACAGGGACCTCAAAAGCTGAGGGCATGCCTTGCCAACAGACGGCAGGATCATGGGGACTTCAGGAGGCCAGGGCAGCCCGTGCTGACAGATGGCAAGAGCACAGGTCACCATCGCATGGGCAGCCCACTGCTGCTGCAGACACCAATGATGAGCAGGTGGTCTGCCACAGCTGCTACCACAGCCACCACTGCCACAAGAGCAGTCCACCACCACAGGAGCAGTCACCCTGCCACAGCAACCACCACCACTGTGTAGGTGGCTCACTGATCACTCAACTGCATTGAAACAAGGAAGGTCACCAGTGGAGCCTGGGGAAAGAGGAGAGTAAGTGCAGACTCACCACCGAGTGGCCCAACCCACAGGGGGAATTATGCTGCCCCCCATGGTAGTGCACCTGGGAGTGGTAGGTACATGCTAAGCCTGTGCAATTGCTTTGATATGAGAAGAGACACACATGAAACCCTGGAGAGCACAGAAATCTAGGATGGCCAAATAGAGTAAGGAAGAAAACTTTCCGCCCCCACCACCAACCCATCCCTCAATTGGGGGAAGCAAGGACCCAGGAGGAGCCTCTGCCTATAGGAAAGAGGAAAGAGAAACAAAGCCAGGGGTCACCCATTCAAACTGAGGGGCTCCAGTATACCCTAGTGCACCCATCAAGTTCACAGGACACTAGCCGGGGTGTCAACAAGCCTGCCCCAGGTCACCCACCCTAGCCAAAGAGCAACAGGTCACCCAAGTGCTTCTCCTAAGAACTTAAGAGCTCTCCCATGTCCTTAACAATCCAACACAGTGTCAATAGCCTCAGCAAGGAATCACTAAGTGCCTTAAGGCCTAGGCCATGGGAAAACTCACATGCAACTCTGACATTGAATACAACCAAAGTACCTACACAGACACTACACTAGTGCGTCTACTCAGAACCAATACTAAAACACCCTACTCAACAATCAATATAAAACACATCTACAGGAGGAAGTCACTCTCCTCACAGCCCACTTCAGAGTAATACCAGAAGCAACTGCTCTACCGGATGACTAGACATCAACTTAGAAATACTATAAATAAGAAAACAACAACAACAACAACAACAACAAAAACCCAAGAAATGACACCACCAAAGGAATACAATAATTCCCAAGTACCAGGCCCAATAGAGTGGGAAACCTTTGAAATGACTAAAAAGCAACGATCTTAAGGAAATTCAAAGAGATACAAGAAGACTCAGACAACACAACAAAATAAGAAAAACTAAACAGGATATGAAGGAGGAAATTTACAAAGAGATTAATACCTTAGAAAAGAATATAGCAGAACTCCTGGAACTGAAGGATTCATTCAACAAAATAAAAAACACAAACAAGAGTTTAAGCAGCGGGCTAGAGCAAGCAGAAGGAAGAATTCCTGATCTTGAAGACAGTCTTTATGAAATTACCCAGGTGAACAAAACAAACAAAAACAAAAAAAATTAAAAATGAAGAAAATCTAAGAGAGCTAGCAGATAAACTTAAGCACACAAACATCCAAGCCATGGATGTTCCAGAAGGGAGGAGGAAGGAAAAGGCTGTGAAAACTTATTCAATGAAACAATAATGGAAAACTTCCCAGATATAGGGAGAGACACAGGGCCTTCAGATCCAGGAGGCTCAAAAATCCCCAAATAGATTCAATTCAAAATGGTCCTCTCCAAGACACATTATAATCAAACTGGCAAAACTCAAAGACAAAGAGGGAATTCTAAAAACAGCAAAAGAAAAGCATCACGTCACCCATAAGGGATTCCCCATCAGACCAACTCAGACTTCTCAACAGAAACTCTGCAGGCCAGAAGCGAATGGGTTGATATATTCAAAACACTAAAAGAAAACATCTACCACCCAAGAACACTATACCCAACAAGTCTATCCTTCAGAAATGAAGGGGAAATAGTGTATTTCCCAGACCAAAAAAAAAAAAAACTGCTAGAGTTCACTATCACACAACTAGCCCAACAAGAAATCCTCAAGGGAGTCCTGCATCTGGATTACAAAAAATGATAATCACAGCATGAATACACAAGAAAGAATGAAACCCACTGACAGAACAAAAATGCAAATGAGAAAGAGAAAAGAAACTAAACCTTGCCACCTCAAAAAACCAACAAACACCAAAGACAAACAATAAAAGCACAAGAAAGAAACAAAAGATATCTAAAACATCCAAGTAAAAATCAATAAAATACCAGAACTAAGACAATACTTTTCAGTAACAATCCTAAATGTAAACAGTTTAAATTTCCCACTCAAAAGACACAGAATGGCTGATTGGATTGGATTAAAAGCTAGGCCCAGCTATATGCTGTCTACAAAAGACTCACCTTACCTGCAAAGACACACACTAAGAGTGAAGGGATGGAAAAAGATATATCATGCAAATGGAAATAAAAATAAGCAGGAATAGCTATTCTTATATTGCATAAAATAGACTTTAAACCAAAAACTATAAAAAGAGACAAAGAAGGCCATTATATAATGATAAAGGTATCTATCCAGCAAGAAGACGTAACAATCATAAATATATATACACCCAACATTGGAGCACACAGATACATAAATCAAACTATTAGACCTAAAGAAAGAGATAGACACCAATACAATAATGGTGGGGACCTGAACACTTCTATCTCAGCACTGGACAGATCATCTAGGCAAAAGTAGAGAAACACAAGACTTAAACTAAACTTTAGACCAATTGGATCTGGCAGATATTTACAGAACATTTCACCCTATAACTACAGAATATACATTCTTCTCATTAGCACATGGGACATTCTCACAGGATAGACCACATGTTAGGTCTCAACAAATCAAGTCTCAACAAATTTTTGAAAACTGAAATAATTCAAATTTTTCAAATAAATTTTTAAAAATTGAAATAATTTCAAGTATCTTTTCAGATGACAATGGATTAAAACTAGAAATCAATCAATAACAAACAAAACTCTGAAAACTATACAAATATATTGAAATTAAACAACATGGTCCTGAATGACCTATGGATCCAAGAAGATATTAAGCAGGAAATCAAAAAATTTCTTGAGGGCCAGCCCGGTGGCGCACTGCTACAGTGCGCTGCTTGGGAGTGTGGCGGCGCTCCCGCCGAGGGTTCGGATCCCACATACAGACCAGTTCCCGCTCACTGGCTGAGCGAGGGGCGGGCGCAGCACCAAGGGTTGCGATCCCGTTGCTGGTCCCGGTCCAGTACGGGCGCGACACTGAGGGTTGCGGTCCGTTGCCGGACACAAAAAAAAAAATTTCTTGAAAACATTGAAAAAAAAGACACATCATACAAAATCCTGTGGGATACTTCAAAAGCAGTACTAAGAAGGAAGTTTATTGCAATAAACAATAAAACCAAAACAATAGAAATATTTCAAATAAACAATCTGATGCTATGCTTCAAAGAACTAGAAAAACAAGAACAATCCAATCCCAAAATTAGTAGATGGAAAGAAATAATTAAGATCAAAGCAGAACTAAATGAAATAGAGACCCCCAAAAAATGATACAAAAGGTCAATGAAACAGAAAATTGTTTTTTTAAGAAGATAAACAAAATAGATAAACCATTAGCTAGGCTAAATAAAAAAAAAAGAGAGATGATCCCAGGTTATAAAAATCAGAAAGGAAAAAGGAGACATTACAACCAATACCACAGAAATACAAAAATTCATTACAGAGTTTTATAAACAACAATATGCCAACAAATTTGAAAACCTGGAGGAAATGGATAAACTTATGGACACATAAAAACTACCAAGACTGAATCAAGAAGAAATAGAAAACCTGAACAGACCAATAACAAGCAAAGAGATTGAAGTGGTAATCAGCAGTGTCCAAACAAAGAAAAGTCCAGGACTGGATGGCTTTACTGCTGAATTCTACCAAACTTTTAATTAATTAATTTATTTTTAAAAGATGACCGGTAAGGGGGTCCTAACCCTTGACTTGGTGTTGTCAGCACCACGATCAGCCAGTGAGCAAACCGGCCATCCCTATGTGGGATCCGAACCCGGGGCCTTGGTGTTATTAGCACTGCACTCTCCCGAGTGAGCCACGGGCCGGCCCTACCAAACTTTTAAAGAGGTATTAATACCAATTTTCTTCAAACTATTCCAAAAAATTGAAACAGAGGCCATTTTTTCAAACTCATTCTATGAGGCCAGTATCACCCTGATACCAAAACCTGACAAAAATACAACAACAAAAGAAAACTACAGGCCAATATCTTTGATGAACATAGATGCAAAACTCCTCAATGAAATATTAGCAATCAGAATACAGCAACACACCAAAAAGTCACACACTGTGATAAAGTGGGATTCATTCCAGGAATGCAAGGATGGTTCAAATATACAAGTCAATAATTGTGATACACCACATCAACAAAATCAAAGACAAAAACCGTATAATTATCTCAATAGATGCAGAAAAAGCATTTGACAAAATTCAAAATCACTTCATGATAAAAACTCTCAGCAAATTAGGTATAGAAGGAAAGTATCCCAACACAATAAAAGTCATATATGACAAACCCACCACCAATATCATCCTGAATGGGAAAAAGCTGAAAGCTTTCCTCTTAAGAATAGGAAGAAGATCAGGATGTCCACTCTCACCACTCCTATAAAACATGGTATTGGAATTACTAGCCAGAGCAATCAGGCAAGAGACAGAAATAAAGGGCATACACGTTGGAAAAGATGAAGCCAAAGAGTCCCTATTTTTAGATGACATGATCCTATGTACAGAAAAGCCTAAAGACTCTACAAAAAAACTCTTAGAGCTGATAAATGATTCTGGTAAAGTTGCAGGATACAAAATCAATGCAAAAATCTGTAGTGTTTTTGTACTTCAGTAATGAACTAGCAGACAAAGAAATCAAGAAAGTGAGCCCATGCACAATAGTCACCAAAAATATAAAATACCTAGGAATAAATTTAACCAAGGAGATGAAAGATTTCTACAATGAGAATGACAAATCACTGCCATAAGAAATTAAAGAGGACACAAAAAGATGGAAAGTAATCCATGCTCTTGGATTGGAAGAATTAACATGTAAAAATATCTATACTATACAAAGACCCTACAGATTTTATCAAATCCCCATCAAAATACCAATGACACTGTTCACAGAAATAGAAAAACAATCGTAACATTCATATGGAACAACAAAAGACCCCAAGTAGTCAAAGCAATCCTAAGCAAAAAAAAAAAAAGCTGTAGGCATAACACTATTTGACTTCAAATTATACAAAGCTATAGAAACCAAAACAGCATGGTAGTGGCATAAAAACAGACACTTGGATCAATGGACAGAATAGAGAACCCAGAAATCAACCCACATACTTACAGCCAACTGATCTTTGACAAAGGCACCAAGAACATCCATTGGGGAAAAGACTTCCTCCTCAATAAATGGTGCTGGAAAACTCGACATCCGTATGTATTTGTTTTTGCAGCTGGCTGGTACATGGATCCAAACTTGTGACCTTGGGGTTATAAGGCTGCTCTCTAACCAACTGAGCTAACCAGTCAACCCTGAACATCTGTATGTAGAAGAATGAAAATAGACCCGTACCTCTCACCATATACCAAAATCAACTCAAAATGAGTTAAAGACTGAAATATAAGACCCGAGACTATAAAACTCCTAAAAGAAAACATAGGAGAAACACTTCAGGAAGTAGGACTGGGAAAAGACTTTATGAATAAGACCTCAAAAGCACATGCAACAAAAGAAAAAATAAATAGGATTATATCAAATAAAAAGCTTCTGCACAGCAAAGGAAACAATCAACAGAGCAAAAAGACGACCTACAAAATGGGAGAAAATATTTGCAAACTATGCATCCAACAAGGGATTAATATCCAGAATATACAA
>NW_007726206.1:145756-151915 GCF_000696425.1 Galeopterus variegatus
GGGATCCGAACCCTCGGCGGGAGTGCCGCTGCGCTCCCAAGCAGCGCACTGTAGCAGTGCGCCACCGGGCTGGCCCGGAACTCAAACAATTTAACAGTAAAAAAAACAAGTAACTCAATTCAAAAATGGGCAAAGGAGCTGAATAGGTATTTTTCAAAGGAAGATACACAAATGGCCAATAGACACATGAAAAAATGTTCAACATCACTAAGAATCAGGGAAGTGCAAATCAAAACCACATTGAGATATCATCTCACCCCAGTTAGATTGACTATTATCAAAAGGACAGAAAATAACAAATGCTGGCAAGGATGTGCAGAAAGGGGAACCCTCTTACACTGTTGTTGGGACTGTAAATTAGTGCAGCCGTTATGGAAAACAGTATGGAGGTTTCTCAAACAACTGCAGATAGAACTGCCATATGATCCAGCAATCCCACTGCTGGGTGTATACCCAAAGGAACGGAAATCATCATTTTCAAGAGATACAGGCACTAACATATTCATCACAGCTCTATTTAAATAGCTAAGAGTTGGAACCAACCTAAATGTCCATTGATGGAAGACTGGATAAGGAAAATATGGAGTACTACTTTTAATGGAGTACTACTCTGCCATAAAAAGTAATGAAATTTTGCCATTTGCAGCAACATGGATGAACTTAGAGAAAGTTACGATCCCTATATGGGATCCGAACCCGTGGCCTTGGTGTTATCAGCACCGCACTCTACCGAGTGAGCCACAGGCCGGCCCCGGGAGTACTACTTTTAATGGAGTACTACTCTGCCATAAAAAGTAATGAAATTTTGCCATTTGCAGCAACATGGATGAACTTAGAGAAAGTTACATTAAGTAAAATAAGCCAGGCACGGAAAGAGAAATGCTGCATGTCCTCACTCACAAGTAAGAGCTAAAAACAAACAAACAAAACACAAAACAAACAACAAAAAACAATAAAATAAGCAATAAATTTTAAAAGAAAGAAAGATACAACAATCACAATAATTAATTGAACTTTCAAAACGAGGGAACAGAACTGAAGCCACCAGAGGTGGGAAGGGGAGGTGGTTAGCGAGAAATTGGTAAAGAGCCACGAGAAATGATTACGTTGTGTAATGTTTAATATGCTAATTACTGTGATTTGAGCATCACATATTGCACACAGGTATTGATATTCAATGCTATACTCCATGGATATGTATAATCAATTATGTTTCAATGAAGGAATAAAAAAAAAAAAAAACGAGCTGCATTCCTGCTGGAGGCTCCAGAAGAGGATTTTCCAGATTCCTTGTCTTTTTCAACTTCTAAAGACTGCCTGCATTTCTTGGCTTGGGTTCTTCTTCCATATTCAAGGCCAGCACTCGTATCGTTCCAACCTCTACTTCAGTTATTGCATCTTCTCTGCCTCTGACCCTCCTGCTTCCCTCCAATAAGGATTCTTGTTACTACATTGGGTGTACCCAGATAATCTAGGATAATCTACTCATCTCAAAATCCTTAACCACAGCATCAAAGTCCCTTTCTTGATGTAAGAAAATATATCACAGGTTCTGGGGATTATGACATGGGCATCTTTTGGGCAGGGCATTATTAAGCCTATCATAGCCTACCCTCTCACCTCCAAAGACTCATATTCCTCTCGCAAGAAAACATATATTCACCCTATTTTAATGTCCCTAAAAGTCTCAAGCCATTACAGCATCAATTCAAGCCCAAAATCTCATTTAGATCTTATCAGCTCAAAGTCTCAAATCTCATTTAAATCACCTAAATTAGGTATGGGTAAGGTTCTGGGTATAAACAATGCTGGGGGAAAATTCCTCTCCATTTGTGGACCTGTGGAAGTAGAAACAAGTTATCTGTCCCTAAAATATAATGGTTGGACAGGCATAGGATAATAGTTATATATGTTCCCATTTAAAAAGAGAACATAATATACTTGCTACTTTTTTTTTTTTTTTTTAATTTCAGGGGCCGGTTCTGTAACTCTTTTGTTCAAATGCTTTCATTCATCCTTGAGTGCGAGTGTTGACTGGCTCTCACAGCTGGTTAGTTGTTATCTAGTTCCCAAATAGCTATGACTTCAAAGGGATGAATGGTTAGTTTTTTAAGCTGCTGATTAACTTTTATTAACTTTTTCATTCTAAGCATCAAGGCCTGCAGCATTTTTCATGAGCTATGTTGCCTGTTAAGGTTATAAAAGGAAACATTTTTTTAAATCATTACACAATGTTAACATTTTTTTGTGGCCCTTTACCAATTTCTCCATACCCCCCCCACTCCCCCTTTCCCACCTCTGATGTCCTCAATTGCATTGTCTCCTTCTAGGAGTTCAAGGAATTATTGTGACTGTTGTATCTTTCTTTCATTCTTTTTGTTTGTTTCTTTGTTTCTCTTTTTTCCCAGCTACCACTTATGAATGAGGACATGCAGTATTTCTCTTTCTGTACCTGGCTTATTTCATTTAACATAATTTTCTCTAAATTCATCCATGTTGCTGCAAATGGCAGAATTTCATTCCTTTTTATGGCAAAATAGTATTCCATTGTGTATACACAACACATTTTCCTTTTCCAGTCATCTGTCGATGGACATTTAGGTTGGTTCCAACTCTATCTATTGTAAATAGAGCTGTGATAAATATGGGAGTGCACGTATCCCTTCAAAGGATGATTTCCATTCCTTTGGGTATACACCCAGCAGTGCAATTGCTCAATCATATGGCAGTTCCATCTGCAGTAGTTAGAGAAAACTCCACACTGTTTTCCATAATGGCTGCACTAATTTACAGTCCCACCAATACTGTAGGAGGGTTCTCCTTTCTCTGCATCCTCAACAGCATTTGTTATTGTCTTTTTGATACTGGCCAGTCTAACTGGCTAGAGATATCTCAACATGGTTTTGATTTGCATTTCCCTGATACCTAGTGATGCTGAGCATCTACTCTCTTTTTCATGTGTCTATTGGCCATTTGTATATCTTCCTTCAAGATATGTCTATTCAGCTCCTTTGCCCATTTTTAAATTAGGTTAGTGGTTTTTTCACTGTTAAATTGTTTGAGTTCCTTGTATATTCTGGATATTAATCCCTTGTCAGATGCATAGTTTGTGAATATGTTCTCCCATTCTATAGGTTGTTTTTTCATTCTGTTAACTGTTTCTTTTGCTGTGCAGAAGCTTTTTAGTTTGATATAATCCTTTGTTTGTTTTCCTTTTGTTAATGTAGTGGATTGAATTATGTCCCCCTAAAACTCACTGAAGCTTGAATTGTGTCCCCCAAGTTTTATGTATTAGAAACTTGGCCTCCATTGTGACTGTTAAGAGAGTGGGAGATCCTATTATGGTAATTGAAAGGTGAAGCCTTGAAGAGGTGATTGGATTGTAGGACTGTGCAGTAGTGAATGGATTAAAAATGGTGGTTGGGGTAAGGTTCTGAGGGCTTTAAAAGAAGCGGAAAGTCTGTTCTTCTCTCTCTCTGCTCCCTCTGCTTCCACCATCTTGCAATGTAAAACTCCTGAGTCACTGTTGCCACCACCAGATGGATTTTGGACTTCCCAGTCTCAGAAACTATAAGCCATAAATTTTGTTTTTCTTTATAAATCATCCAGTTCAAGGTATTTTTGTTATAAGCAACAAAAATGGACTAATACATGTTGCTTGTGGTTTTGGGTTCTTATTCATAAAGTCTTTGCCCAGTCCTATTTCCTGAAGTGTTTTTGTGTGTTTTCTTTTAGGAGTTTTATGGTTTCAGGGCTTATATATATGTCTTTAGTCCATGTTGAGTTGATTTTGGTATATGGTGAGAGGTACAGGTCTAGTTTCATTCTTCTACATATGGATGTCCAGTTTTCCCAGCACTATTTATTGAAGAGGCTGTCCTTTCCCCATTGGATGCTCCTGTTGTCCTTGTCAAATATCAGTTGGATGTAAGTATGTGGGTTGATTTCTTGGTTCTCTATTCTGCTCCATTGGTCTGAGTGTCTGTTTTTATGCCAGTACCATACTGTTTTGGTTACTACAGCTTTGTAGTATAATTTGGAGTCAGGTAGTGTAATGCCTCCAGCTTAATTTTTTTTGCTCAGGATTTCTTTGGCTATTTGGGTTCTGTTGTTTATCCATATGAATGTTAGGATTGTTTTTTCTATTTCTGCGAAGAGCATCATTGGTATTATGATGGGTATTGCATTGAAACTGTAGATCACTTTGGGTAATATGGACATTTTCACAATGTTAATTCTTACAATCCAAAAGCATGGAATTACTTTCCATCATTTTGTGTCCTCTTTAATTTCTTTCATCAGTGATTTGTAGTTCTCATTGTAGAGATCTTTTACCTCCTTGGTTAAATTGATTCGTAGGTATTTTATATTATTTCGGTGACTATTGTAAATGGGATGGCTTTCTTGATTTCTTTTTCTGCTAGTTCATTATTAGAGTATAAAAACACTACTGATTTTGCATGTTGATTTTGTATCCTGCAACTTTACCAGAACCATTTATCAGCTCTAAGAGGTTTTTGTAGAGTCTTTAGGTTTTTCTATATGTAGTATCATTATCGTCTGCAGACAGTGACAGTTTGACTTTGTCTTTTTCAATTTGGATGCACTTTATTTATTTCTCTTGCCTGATTGCTCTGGCTGGTAATTCCATTACTATGTTAAATAGAAGTGGTGAGAGTGGGCATCCTGGTCTTGTTCCTGTTCAATGTGATTCAGGATGATATTGGTGGTAGGTTTGTCATATATGGCTTTTTTTATTGTGTTGAGATACTTTCCTTCTATACTTAATTTGCTGTGAGTCTTTATCATGAAGGGATGTTGAATTTTGTCAAATGCTTTTTCTGCATAAATTAAGATAATCATATGGTTTTTGTCCTAGATTTTGTTGATGTGGTGTTCACATTTTTTGACTTGTGTTTGTTGAACCATCCTTGCATTCCTGGGATGAATCCCACTTGGTCAGGGCATATAATTTTTTTGATATGTTGCTGATTGCTAATATTTTGTTGAGGATTTTTGTATCTATATTAATCAGATATATTGGCCTGTAGTTTTTTTTTGTTGTTGTTGTTATATCTTTGCCTGGTTTTGGTATTAGGGTGATGCTGGCCCCATAGAGTGAATTTGGGAGAATGGCCTCTGTTTCAATTTTTTGGAATAGTTTGAAGAGAATTGATATTAATTCCTCTCTTAAGGTCTGGTAGAATTCAACAGTAAAGCTATCTCAGCTTAGGCTTTTCCTTTTTGGGAGATTGCTGATTACCACTTGTTACTGGTCTGTTCAGGTTTTCTGTTTCTTCTTGGTTCAGTCTTGGTAGCCTGTATGTGTCCAAAAATTTATCTATTCCCCCCCCACCCCAGTTTTCAAATTTGTTGGCATATAGTTGTTTATAATAATCTCTAATGATTCTTTGTATTTCTGTGGTATTAGTTGTAATGTCTCCTTTTTCATTTGTAATTTTTGTTATTTGGGATCTTCTCTCATCTTTTCTTAGTTAGCCTAGCTAATGGCTTGTCTATTTTGTTTATGTTCTCAAAAAAAAAACTTTTTGTTTCATTGGCCTTTTTTTTTTTTTTTTTTTTTTTTAAGATGACTGGGAAGGAGATCTTAACCCTTGATTTGGTGATGTCAGCACCGTGCTCTCCCAAGTGAGCTAACTGGCCATTTCTATATAGGGATCTGAACCTGTGGCCTTGGTGTTATCAGCACCACACTCTCCCTAGTGAGCCATGGACCGGCCCTGATCATTGAACTTTTGTATCATTTTTTGGGTCTATTTCATTTAGTTCTGCTTTGATCTTAATTATTTCTTTCCATCTACTAATTTTGGGATTGTTCTTGGTTTTTCTACTTCTTTGAGATGAGCATTAGGTTATTTATTTGATATATTTCTATTCTTTCAATGTAAGTGTTTATTGCAATAAACTTTCCTCTTAGTACTGCTTTTGCAGTAACCCATGGTTTTTGTATGATGTGTCTTTATTTTCATTAGTTTCAAGAATTTTTTTGAGGACTGGCCAGTTAGCTCAGTCAGTTACAGCATAGACTTCTAACACTAAGTCAAGGGTTCCGATCCCTGTACTGGCCAGCTGCCCCCAAAAACTATGGAGTTGGAGTTGCAGCAGAGAAACCCCATCAGCGCCATGCCTAGTGGAGAC
>NW_007726206.1:152915-161172 GCF_000696425.1 Galeopterus variegatus
TGCTTTTGCAGTAACCCATGGTTTTTGTATGATGTGTCTTTATTTTCATTAGTTTCAAGAAATTTTTTGAGGACTGGCCAGTTAGCTCAGTCAGTTACAGCATAGACTTCTAACACTAAGTCAAGGGTTCCGATCCCTGTACTGGCCAGCTGCCCCAAAAAACTATGGAGTTGGAGTTGCAGCAGAGAAACCCCATCAGCGCCATGCCTAGTGGAGACGTGAGAGTGGAACTGATTTGAAGACCCCAGACCTGTAGAACTACCAGTGTGCAATGCCAGTCTTCAAGAGCTGAAGCACCACCTGAGACCAGAAAAGCCATAGAAGTGGAGCTGCCTGAGGACTTTGGAAAGCCAACCCCCACACAAGTGTGCAGAGGACATTGAATACGAAGTCAAGGTGCATGATTCACCACCAGCTTTGAGGTTTAATGCCTGCCCTGCTGGGTTTCAGACTTATTTGGGACCTATTATTCCTTCCTTTTAGCCTAGATCTCCCCCCCCCCTTTTTTTTTTGTCCTTTTTTTTGAGCTCAGCCAGTGAGCGCCGTGAGCCCACCAGTCATCCCTATATAGGATCCGAACCCGTGGCGGGAGCGCTACATAGCGCTCCCAGTGCTGCACTCTCCCAAGTGCGCCACGGGATCGGCCCCTAGATCTCCCTTTTTGAATGGGAATATGTACACTATGCTTGCCCCACCATTGTATCTTGGAAGTAGATAACTTGTTTTTGATTTCACGGATGGGACTTTGAACTTTGGGCTTTTGAATTGAAACAAGTTAAGACTTTGGGGACAAAATGAATGTATTTGTATGTGGAAAGGTGAGTTTGGGGGGATCAGGGGTGGAATACTGTAGATTAGATGCCACCCCCAACCTCATTGGGGCTTAATCACCACTATTACTGTTGAGGGTGGGAAATCCTATTATGGTAATTGAATGGTAGGGCCTTGAAGAGGTATTGATTATAGGACAATGCCGAAGTGAATGGATTAATAATGGTGGCTGAGGGCATGGTTCTGAGGGCTTTAAAAGAAGAGCACATGCATGAGAAGCTCACTCACTCTGCTCCACCTTTTCTGTCATATAAGACACCTGGGTCACTGATGCCACCATCAAGACCATCACCTGATACGCTCTCTAGACCTTGGGCTTTTTAGCCTCTGAAACTGGTAAGCAATAAATTTTGTCTTCTTTATAAAATACCCATTTCTGTGTATTTTGTTATAAGCAACAGAAATGGACTAATACAATTTGTGTGGTATATCTTTCTCCATCCCTTCACTCTTGGTCTATGTCTTTACAGGTGAAGTGAGTCTCTTGAAGACAGCACATAGTTGGGTCTAGCTTTTAATTCAATCAGTCAGTCTGTATTTTTTTTTTTTTTTTATAAAAGATGACCGGTAAAGGGATCTTAACCCTTGACTTGGTGTTGTCAGCACCACGCTCAGCCAGTGAGCAAACCGGCCATCCCTATATGGGATCCGAACCCGGGGCCTTGGTGTTATCAGCACCGCACTCTCCCGAGTGAGCCACAGGCCGGCCCATCAGTCTGTATTTTTTGCGTGGAGAGTTTAATTTATATACATTTAGGGTTGTTATTGAAAGGTCATACTCCTGGCATTTTATCAATTTTCGTTTGGATATTTTAAGTATATTTTGTTACTTTCTTCCCCTTTTATTATCTTTGATGTTTTTTGTTTGTTTGTTTGTTTGTTTGTTTTCTGAGGAGGTAAGGTTTTGTTTCTTTCTCTTTCTCATTTGCATTTTTGTTCTACCAGTGGGTTTTGTTCTTTCTTGGGTATTCATGGTAATGATTATAATTTTTTGGATTCCAGATGCAGGAATCCCTTGAGGATTTCTTGCAGGGCATTTGTAGTGAAGTCCCACAGTTTTCATTCATCTGGAAAATACACTATTTCTCCCTCATTTCCCTCATCCTTCCTGAGTATAGTATTTTTGGCTTGCAGTTTTTTTCTTTTAGTATTTTGAATATATCATCCCATTTTCTGCTGGCATGTAGAGTTTCTGTTGAGTCTGATAGGGGCTCCCTTACAGGTGACTTGACACTTTTCTCTTGCTGCTTTTAGGATTCACTTTCTGTTTTGAGGTTTGCCAGTTTGACTATAATGTGTACTGGAGAGGATGTTTTTAGATTGAATCTGTTTAGGGATCTTTAAGCCATCCCTATACCTGGGATGTTTTCTGTTATTATTTCATTGAGTAGATTTTCAATGCCTTTTCCTTTCTCCTCCCCTTCTGGACATGGGTTTTAAAGGCCAGTCTAAGGGCCAGCCCGTGGCTCACTTGGAAGAGTGCGGTGCTGATAGCACCAAGGCCACAGATTCAGATCCCTATATAGGGATGGCCGGTTGGCTCACTTGGGAGAGCGTGGTGTGACAACACAAAATCAAAGGTTAAGATCCCCTTACCGGTCATCTTAAAAAAAATTTTTTTTTTAAATAAATAAAGGCCAGTCTAGAACCAATGGTTTTCAATATATTTGGAAAGATATAAAAATAAGTATATTTGGGTCCAATAAATACATCATGGAAAAAAAAGTATATTCAGTTCCCTGTACTGGCCAGTTACCAAAATAAGTAAATAAATACATAAATGAAAATAAATGTAGATGTAAATGTGTGTGTGTGTGTGTGTACGTGTGTGCGTGTGTGTGTAATATATCCCAGAGTTCTGTCTGCTGACAGGACCTGGGAGCAACAACACTCTAATAGCAATGAACACAGCTAATGCCCAAATCTTGGTTTCTAAATAACATTCTATACTAAAAGAAACCACAGCTCCTTTGAGAAATGGATGATTCCAGAACTGATACCAACAAAGCATAAATCAGGCCTGAAACATGTTGCTGTTCCAGAAAGTAAAAAAATGCTAAAAAGTGATGAAGTCATGCTAAAAGCATACAGAAGACGACTTTACAGGGCTCCCACTGACCAAATCAGAGACAACTTGGGTATTAAACAATATTGGTAATTGGACAGTAATCCACTGAATATAATAGAAATTTATGAGTTCATACTGATATAATTAAATAAGTAAAGCAAAAGTTTTAAAAGAAATGGAATATTTATATAATCTCAAAGCACCTCCCCCCACACAAAACACTTATTAATTGCAAAGGTGAAGAGTAATTTTCAATTGAGAAACCACTTTAATCAAGTGATCAAAATAACAAGACAAATTGAAATGGGAGCCACCTAATAGGATTCAGTAGGAAGAAAGTAGTATTATTTCTGGGCCAGTCCTGCCAAAGATTATAGCCTGAGTTTAATCATGAGGAAAGACCCCAACAAACTCAAATTAAGGGACATTCTACAAAATAACTGGCCTGTAATCCTTAGAAATGTGAAAGTCATGAAAGTCAAAAATAGAACTGTTCCGGATTGAAGTAGACTAAAGACATGACAACTAAATGCAACATGTGATTCTGGATATCACTGGGAAAAGTGGTAAAATTTGAATGAGGTCTGAGGGTTAGATGGTAGGAATGTATCCATGCTATTTTCCTCATTTTGATGGCTGTATGAGGGTACTTCAAAAAGTTCATGGAAAATAGCATTAAAAGATAATAACAGGAAATCCTTCTTGGTGCAGCTGACAGTACATTGATCTCATAATCTACAAATCTATGAAGTTTCATTTATTTATTTATTTTTGCAGCTGGATGGTTTGGGGATCTGAACACTTGACCTTATAACACTATGCTCTAACCAATGGAGTTTGGCCTATAGCAGCTACTTCGTCTGCCCTCTCTTACCTGCTGAGGAGTATACAGGAGGATGTGCACAGGTTATATGTAATACTAGGTCATTTCATATCAGGGACTTGAGTATCTGCAGATTTTGGTGTCTTTGATGTCTTTTTGTCCTGAAACCAATCCCCCACAGATACTGAGAGATAACTGTATATAAAGCTGTTTTTGTTTGCAGAAGACATAATTATTTTTACAGAAAACCCAACAGAATCAATAAACAAACTAGGAAAACCAAGAAAAGAGTTAATGAAGGTTGCTGGATAGAAAATCAATTATATTCCTCTACAAACAAAGGAATTACAGTATTTGCAATGTTTAAAGCGGACATGGGATTAATATGAAGAATATACAGTGAAATCTTATAAATCTACAAGAGTAAAGATAGGAAATAAGAAAAAATGCACAAAGGAGGGCCAGCCCATAGCTCACTTGGGAGACTGTGGTGCTGATAACACCAAGACCACAGGTTCACATCCCCATGCTGGTTAGCTCACTCGGGAGAGTGTGGTGCTAATACCACCAAGTCAAGGTTTAAGATCCCCTTATTGGTCATCTATTTAAAAAAAAAAAGAAAGAAAAAATAACACTATGAGGAAAAGGATTAACTCAAGCAAAGACCTCCAGAAAGTGTTCACTATTCTCTGAACACTCCATATTCTTTCATGTTCCCTTGCCTTTGCAAGTACTGTTCCTAGTGACTAGAGTGGAATGTTTTTTTCTGTTTTAAGGAGGAAGTTCAAATATTATTTCTTCTTGGAGGTCTTCCTTGTTTCTCTATGCATTCATGGAATCATTTATTCATCCATCCACTGACTCATTCAACAAAGATTGGGCACTTTTACAAGGCACAATACGAAGCATTGAAAATATGATGTTAAGCTAAAAATAGAGGGTCACCTCCATTACCCTCTTGGAGGTCTATCACGGGAGACCGAGTTTAAAAATCATGTTATGGGCCGGCCCCGTGGCTTACTCGGGAGAGTGCGGCACTGGTAGCGCCGAGGCCGCAGGTTCAGATCCTATATAGGGATGGCCGGTGCACTCACTGGCAAAAATCATGTTATGTTCACTTTGATGAATACACAATTACCAACTGAGATACATGCTCTAAGGAAACAAACACTACTCTTTTTTTTTTTTTTCCCTATATAAAGATGACTGGTAAGGGGATCTTAAACCTTGACTTGGTATTGTCAGCACTACCCTCTCCCAAGTGAGCTAACCAGCCATCCCTATATAGGGATCCGAACCTGTGGCCTTGGTGTTATCAGTACTACACTCTCCCTAGTGAGCCATGGGCAGGCCCTCAAACACTACTCTTTGAGAGCACAAAAACAAGGAATCTTTTCTACGTTGGGATGGGCTGTGGGTAGAGAGGTTCAAGGTCTCTCTGAGGAAGTAACAATACATACGAATTTGGAGTCATAAATAGGCAAAGTGGAAGCAAAAAAGGCATTCCACACAGAAGGACTAAAAGGAGCCTGACAAATTTGAGGAACTGAAAGAGGCCATGGACTTGGAAGCAGAGAACCAGGGGGAAAGTGGTACAAGAGAGGAGCTTTTGAGTGGATAAAGGTCAAAGCACAGAGGTAACATGATCAGATTTGCATTTTGGGAAGATTACTCTAGCTGTTATATGGAGAACAGATGAATGTGGAGAAAGAGGGGAATGGGTGATGGGGAGGCCTCCTAGGAGACCTGCAATCCTCTAAGTGAGATTCCAGTGCATTAGGGTGGTGGTAATGCAGGTAGAGAAAGTAGATGAATCGTATAGATACTCAAAAGGCAAAATTAGTAAGAGTGAACAAGAGATAGGATATGGAAGTGCGGGGAGAGGGGGCAGTTCTGGAGCAAATCCTAGGTTCCTGGCTTAACAGGAACCACTGCGGTCAGGAGGAAAATCTACCAGAGATCTGTAAATTGAAACCATTGTCCATTTCCCGTCCTTCATTAGGGGTTACCCCTTCCATTCTAAGCAGGATATTCTAGGATCTCGCCGCCTCACACCCCTGCCTGCCAATAACCAGCAGGTGAGGCCCCTCTCGCCATTCCTCCAGGCCCGCAAAAGGCAACCTGAAGGTGGCTATTGCTTTCAGTTTATAGCATGGAGAACTAAGGGGCACATTCCAGCCTAACTCATCCAAGAAGGGGCAAAGTAGAAAATGAAAACAACTCCCTGTGAATAGCACTAATCCCCCCCCACCCCAAGCTGTGAGTAGTCATTCAATTCTGGTGTTGTGTTAACTGAGTTCCAACGACATTAAGTCTTGTTTCTTATCTGTGAAATGGAGACCACACCTCACCAGGTGGTGAGGCTCGAGTCAGCAAACGATTGCTTCTTTTTCTTTCTGTTCTTGTTAGGCTCAGTTAAATTCCCTCCAGCCCTCGCCACCCGTTTGGAGACAGTTCCTCATCCCAGGCAGATCTTCGGATGTTTTCCATAAGTGTCTGGAATGGCGTCCCCAAAGGCGGGTCAGAATCCGGCCAGTGACTCGAGCCAGCGTCCAGCACTGTCAGCAGCAACCGGGACTACCAGCCCTTCCCACAATTCCGCGGCCCCTTCCTGCCAAAGGCCTTTCCCGGTCAGTCCCGAGACCTCGCGAGAATACGACAGCTCCCGTTGTCAACCAAACTTGGAGCGCCACGCCCTCCCCGCCTCAGAAGGCCTCCTCCTTCATTTTTCCCCGCCTTCCAGCCGCGCTCCGCTCTTGGATTGGCTGATTGAGCCTGGTCGGTTTTTTTTTTTTTTTTTTTTTTTTTTTTTTCTCCTGGCCAGAAAGCTGTTCGACAATTAGTCCTGCTTTTGGCCCGCCTCCGAAGCCTACGGAGTGGACGGCTGAGTCAGGTGTCACTCGCCTCCACGGGAGCGCGGACAAGCCAATCAGGAGCTTGGCGAATTTTACAAACTTGGGAAGTCCCGGCAGTAGAAGCCGAGAGACTCAAAGGAAAAGCGAAGAAAGTGGGGCGACCCTGAGGGGTTCCCAGGAAGGTGCGGCACGGGGGTCTTGGAGGGAATGAGGGCTGCGTGGGCGTATAGGGAGGAGAGCAGTTTGGGGTCCTAGGGCGAGAGAGCAGGTATGGGGTGTCTGGAGGTGGCACCCAGAAGAGCGGCCTTGCAGGCGCCCGCGGATGTGGACGCGTGGATTTGGGCGGAGGTGGAAATATCAGGAATGTCAGGACCCAGAGATCTGGTCGACTTTTGATTCCCCGTCCTGTCTGTCTTCTTCCCCGTCTCAATTGTAGCCATCATGACCAGCCTCCAACCCCCGAAAGATCCCCTCCTCCGAGGTGTATCTCCTACCCCCAGCAGGATTCCGATACGCTCTCAGAGACGCCCTCCTTTGCCCACAGAGAAACCGTGCGCCCTGGACCAGGAGAACCAAGATCCAAGGGTAAGAGGGGCTTGGAGACAGTACTTACAAAGGAGGCGGTACACGCCAGCAATGCACCCCAACGCTGAACCTCCGCTTTTTGAACCCCATCTCTTCCAGAGATTGGTGCAGAAGACACCGCCCAGTATTCAACGCCCCTTCGTTGACTCAGCAGGCACCAGGGCGAAAGGCTCACGTGAAACAAAGAAATCACAAAGATCGGTGGGGATCACTCAGCTTCGGAACCCCTTGGAGGAGCTCAGGCCTAGCCCTGGGGGACAAAATATGGGAGCTGGACCCCCTCCCCAGACAGGTACCTGTTGGAGGCCTCCTTGGCTGAATGGGGAAATGGGAAGGGCACAGTGGGGTTTTAGGGATTTGCCCTTCTCTGGCCTCCTGCTTATGTAAGTGTCCTGGTCCCTGCTCCTGGGAAGCTCTTTCCTCTTAGAAGCCTGCCCCTTACTTCAGAAAATGTCATCTCTTAAGCCTTTTCCAGCTCCCCACATTCACAATCAATTGCTCTGTGTTCTCCTAATACTTTGCAGTACTGTACTTCTTTTATAAAATATTTCTACCCTGACTTCAGTCTGTTACCTCTTTATAGCTGGATGATAAATTCTTGAGGATGGGGCTTTGTCTTATTCACCTTTGGGCTCCAGTGCTTAGAATAGTGTCTCAGGTAAAGTTCTGTGAACATTTGGTGAGCTGAGTTCAATTGAATGGGTCTCCTTTACTCACTCTTGTACCTCAGGGTGACTATGCTAGCATCACTGGCCCCTCAGCCTTCCCCCTTCCTGTTCCTTCTTACCTGTCCTTTTCCTCTTCCCTTGCAGAGGCTCCAGGGGCTGTAGAGTTTGTGGCTGACCCTGCCGCCCTGGCCACCATCCTGTCAGGTGAGGGGGTGAAGAGCTGTCGCTTGGGATGCCGGCCCAGTCTGGCTCAGAGAGTACTGGTTCGAGGAAGCCAGGGAGGCACGATCAGGAGGGGCCAGGTAATGAGCAGGATGTGAGGTGATCAGGCTGGGGTGAGCTGGGGAGGGAATCCTAAGCCATGCTGATAGCTTCTGTTGGGGTCCCAGGATGCTCGGGCCTCTGCATATTTGCCCCCCAGAACCCC
>NW_007726206.1:161878-164579 GCF_000696425.1 Galeopterus variegatus
CTCAGCCAGTGAGCGCTGTGAGCGCACCAGTCATCCCTATATAGGATCCGAACCCGCGGCAGGAGCGCTGCTGCGCTCCCAGCGCCGCACTCTCCCGAGTGCGCCACGGGCTCGGCCCTGGTGAGTACCCTTGAGGGGCTGATACTCAGTGCTTCTGGGAGCTTCCTCTGGGGACAAAGCTGGGCTTTGGGAGAGAAGGTACCTCATGATGAGCCAAGGGGTTCTGTGGGGGGGATATGGGGTTGCTGGTGAGGTCTGAAGATTTAGGCCCACCTCTGACTCTGCTTTCATCTCTTGCTCCTATGGAGCAGATTCCATCTTCAGGATCTTCCTTTCACCCCTCCACTCGCCCCAGTTTCCAGGAGCTAAGAAGAGAGACAGGTGGCAACAGCCGGTGAGGAGAGTATGTGGGAGAAGGTCATTTGGAAAAAAATGAACCAATGTCTGATACAGGCATCCCTCAGAGCTGGGGCCATCTAGTAGCCTTAGGATTCCACACCAACCCAGGAGGGAAAGGGGGAAACCTGTGACTGCCCAGGATGAGCCCTTAGAATGGGGTTCAGGACTTCAGAGCTAGTCCTCAATATGACATCAGTTTCCTCAGGTCATGGGGAGAAGAAGGGGATGATAATGTGAGGTCCTATCTCTTTCGTTTAGTGGCTAAAGCACAGACTGTGGCAATAAATGGGATTTGGGTTTAATTCTTGACCTTTACCACTTACTGGTTGTGTAAGCTTGCCTTAATCTCCATGAGCTTTGGCTTCTTTATCTGTCAAATGAGGACAATGTTTATACCATCATTAGAGGTTGTTGTGAGAATGAAGTGAGATGATATTTGTAAAACACTTAGCACATGCCCAGCTCATCCTTGGTACTCAGTGACTGCTACCTGCTGTCCTTATTGTCATCAGGACTTCAGCGAGCCAGGCATCAGGACTGCTCCTGGAGACCCCAGGCCAACCTGGTGAGTGTGTCTGGCTGTGGGGAAAGAATAGGGTCAGGTGAGCTGCCTGTGGTAAGGAACAAGACAAGAGAAAGCTCACTGGCTGGGGGGTGAGGAATTGTGGAGGTGGGGATCAGAAGGAGCAGGGAGGAAGAGACCTTCTGGATAGGCCAGAGGTTGGCCCAGTCGCACTTCTGTCAAAGGGGTGGTCCCCATTTCTGCCCTCTTCTGCCACTTTCCGCAAGATTTACCTTCCATTCACTGTTCTATCCCCAGCCTCTGAGAGCCATCACCACCCAGCCTTCTCAGGGTGTGCACATTAATAGGTGTTCACTAAGATAGTGTTGGCCTCTGGAGTGTGCTGGATGAATCCTTGCCCCTAATGGTGCAGCGGGGGCTGTTAAACTGCTATACTCTCTTTAGAGGTTGCAAAGCCCTGTGCCAGATTTTGATGTGTGTTCTAGACACTACGGCAAATTTCCTGTCTCTTTCTAGCTTCCTCTGTCCCTGAAGGAGAACGTGAGGTTGTCATTCACTCAGATGAAGGAGGAAGGGTCCCCCTTGGTCTGGCCCAGCGAGTACCATTAAGAGAAACCCGAGAGATAACACACACCAGGGTGAGATGGGACCCTCCTGAGATGGAAAGTGGGAGGTATGGGAGATGCCTGGGGGGATTACATTGCAGCAGCCGGCACTGAGAATTGTAGGTAGAGCAAGATAGTCGTGGGCTTTGGGATGTTATTGGGTCTGGGTTTGCCCCAGATGGGCCTAAGCCCTCTGCATAGTGGAACTGACCTCTCTTTACCAGGTGTCTGGAGGCTGGAGTGAGAGGTCACAGACTTGTATATATCTGTATTACCATCAGATCAGTGCTGAGAGTGAGACAGAGCTGCCACTTATCAGCCAAAAGCATTCAACCCTTCACTCCACAAATATTTGCTGACCAATTACTGAGTGTCAGGCACTGTTCTAGGCTGTAGACATACAGCAGTAAACAAGTTCATATTCTACAAGAGGGAGACAAAAAATAAACACAAGCCTGGCCGGTTAGCTCAGTTGGTTAGAATGTGGTGTTATAACACCAAGTCCAAGGGTTCAGATCACTGTACAGGCCAGCCACACACACACACATACACACATGTATGCACACAGACACACACACAAAACCACACACATAGTAAATAAATAAGGAACAAAACACATATGTAAAATATATAGTATGTCAGATGGTGATAAGTTTTCTGGAAAAAATATGTGTGTATATATATTTATGTATAAAATAAAGTACTGAAGAGGAATAGGGTATGGGGGAGTTGGAATTGTAATTTAAAGTATATTGCTCAGTCAGGGCACTCTCATTGAGAAGGTGATGTTTAATTAAAGACCAAGAGTTGGGCCGGCCCAGTGGCGCACTGCTACAGTGCGCCGCTTGGGAGCGCGGTGGCGCTCCCGCCGAGGGTTCAGATCCCACATACAGACCAGTTCCCGCTCACTGGCTGAGCGGGGTGCGGGCGCAACACCGAGGGTTGCAATCCTGTTGCCGGTCCCGGTCCGGTACGGGCGCGACACTGAGGGTTGCGATCCATTGCCGGACACGAAAAAAAGACAAAAAAAGGAAAGAAAAAATAAATAAATAAAAAATAAAGACCAAGAGAGTTGAGGGAGTGAGCCATGCAGATATACGGGGGGAGAATGTTCCAGGCCAAAGGAATTGCAGGTGCAGACATTGAGGAGGGAATATGCCTGGTGTGTCTGAGA
>NW_007726206.1:164814-181761 GCF_000696425.1 Galeopterus variegatus
CGGGCGCGACACTGAGGGTTGCGATCCGTTGCCGGACACGAAAAAAAGACAAAAAAAGGAAAGAAAAAATAAATAAATAAAAAATAAAGACCAAGAGTTGAGGGAGTGAGCCATGCAGATATACGGGGGGAGAATGTTCCAGGCCAAAGGAATTGCAGGTGCAGACACTGCGGATGGAATATGCCTGGTGTGTCTGAGGATCAGCAAAAGGAGAGGCCAGCAAAGCTGAAGCAGAGTAAAGAGAACAGTAGGATATGAGGTTACAGCAATAACAGGATCAGATTGGGTAAGGACTTGTAAACCACTGTAAGTCCTTGCCTTTTACTTGAATGAGTGGAAAGCCATCAAAAGAGGGGAAGAACAAGAGAGTGACATGATTTGAATTTGGTCTTAAAAGAATCACACTGTCTGCTGTAGTGAGAACAAGACTTAGGAAGGCAAAGGGGAAGGGATCAGTCTTCCCACTGATTTCCTCTCCATGCAGGACAGCCATGGCTCCCACCTGATGCCCTCCCCTGCCCCTCTGGCCCAGCCCATGCCTGGCCATATGGTGCCACCTTCTGTCACCCGTCCATCACCCTTTGGACAGGCTCGGCGTGTACCCTCCCCAGGCTCCTCAGCTCTGGTTTGTATCAACAACTGGGAGCTAGGCAAGGGCAGAACAGTCTGGCTGGAGATCCCTGTTAGGTCTAGGTTTCGTCCCTGCTCAGCCACCCACATCTCTCCCCAGACCCCATATTCAGTGTTGCGGCGTCTTGCCAATCGACCCAAAACCCGGTTCACACCCATCCCATCGGCCCCCAGAGTTCAGCAGGTAAGAGAGGGCAGGGGGAGTAGCTGGCATAGGCCACACCTGGGGGAGGAAGGAGACAGATGGGTAGGGGGAGAGAGCTAAGAGAAGCAAGGGAAGATTGGGTCCCATCTGTGGGTGCAGGGCCTTGCTGACATCTCACTTCTGTCCTAGGCCCAATGGTTGAGTGGCCTCTCCCCTCAGTCCTGCCCTGAAGAGCCTGCCCTGCCCTGGGTAAGTATAAGAAACCTTCCTGTGCTGAGATTCCTCACTGTGTCCTCTTGGCCCGAGGCCCAGGAGTTTGAGGCAGGTGTGCCCTCTGGAAAAGCTACCTGATTCTCCAACTCTTCTTGCTTCTCTGATGCCCTTCCTAGGGCCTCTAAATTAGGGACTTTGATCCCTTCCTCATGAGGATGAGACTCAGACTGTTCTCTTTTCCTGCCCCAGCCTGGCTTCCTCATGTGCCCCCTTTCCTCCTATGTGACAGGAGCAGATTGCAGTCCGGTTGTTTGACCAGGAGAATTGTATAAGGTTGAAGGAGGGGCCTGAGAAACCCCCTGTAACAACTCCTTCTGGACCCCATCCTGATAGAACCCCCAAACTCCAGGGGCTGAGGATGCAGGTGAGTCTGTGGGGAGCAACAGCTTCGATCCCTGATGGGCAGTGGCAGGGCTAGGGAAGAGGGAATCAGGAGAAGATGGGGGTGTGGGAATAGGATGGTGTGAGTAGACTACTTGAACCCACATCTTGATGTCACACTGGGATACTCTCTCCCACTACAGCGCATCAGTATCCTGCAGCAGCTGTTGAAACAGGAGGTAGAGGGGCTGGCAGGGGGCCAGTGTGTCCCCCTTAATGGAGGATCCTCTCTGGATATGGTTGAACTTCAGCCCCTGCTGACTGAGATTTCTAGAACTCTAAATGCCCCAGAGCATAAGTCTGGGACTTCCCACTCTCCCAGACTGTTACTGCACTCTGGGCTGCCAAAGCCCTGCCTTCCAGAGGAGTATGGGGAACCACAGCCCTGTTCTCTGGCAGAGCCTGAGACCCCAGAGTCCTGCTCTAGGAGTGAGCCTGAAATACCAGAGCCCTCCCCCGAGGAACAGCCTGAGGTACCAGAGCCCTGCCCTCCAGCAGAGCCTGAGCCCCCAGAGTCCTGCTCTAGGAGTGAGCCTGAGATCCCAGAGCTCTCCCGCCAGGAACAGCCTGAGGTACCAGAGCCCTGCCCTCCAGCAGAGCCTGGGCTCCCAGAATCCTGCTCTAGGAGTGAGCCTGAAATACCAGAGCCCTCCCCCCAGGAACAGCCTGAGGTACCAGAGCCCTGCCCTCCAGCAGAGCCTGAGATCCCAGAGCTCTCCCGCCAAGAACAATCTGAGGTACTAAAGCCCTGCTCTCTAGCAGAAACTAGGCCCCTTCAGTCCAGCCTCCAGGGACAGGCTAGACCCCCAGAGCCCTACCCTAGGGTAGAGCCAGAGGCATCAGAGGCCTGTTCCATGGAAGCTAGAAGTTCAGAGTCCAGCCCACAGCCCTGCTGCAGTCAGTGGGCTCCAGCGACCACCAGCCTGATCTTCTCTTCCCAAAGCCCACTATGTGCCAGCCCCCCTATCCGCTCACTCCAGTCTCCAAGGCCTCCAACAGGCCAGGCAGGTAAGGAGTTGGTTGGGAAGGGCTATGAACAAAGGAAGTTCTCATCTCTCACTGGATCTGAGCCCCTGCCCTGCACCAGGCAATCCTATGCTTTCTTCCCTTCTACTCTGCCCCAGCATGGCTGTCCCTCAGGAAGAAGGGAGGAGATGCACCTCTAGCCCTGTGCCCCTAATTGGCTTGGCCCTTGGTGGGGATGGGGAAAGGACAGTACAGTGGGAGTATAGGACTCCAGCGTCCCCTCTAAACTGTCTGTGGCCCCCAGGCCCTAGCAGTCTGGCCCCTCGAACCCTGGCCCTGAGGCAGCGCCTCAAAGCATGTCTAACTGCCATCCACTGCTTCCATGAGGCTCGCCTGGATGATGAGTGTGCCTTCTACACCAGCCGAACCCCTCCCTCAGGCCCCACCCGGGTCTGCACCAACCCTGTGGCCACACTACTGGAATGGCAGGATGCCCTGGTGAGCCTTCAATTTACAGCCAGGCTGTCTGCACAGCAAGCCTTGTGGAAAGTGGAGGGTGGAGGCAGGGGGCCAACCACAGCTCCTTTACAGACAGGGCAGTGGGAAGAGCTGGCCACAGTTCAAGGATGGCTGGGCTGTGACATGGTCTTCCCTCTTTCCAGTGTTTCATTCCAGTTGGTTCTGCTGCCCCTCAGGGCTCTCCATCATGAGGGCACCCTCCTCTACCCACTCTGGCCCTGCCTTGCTCCTTCCTTTTAGCACTTATTTATTGCTGGTCTGCCCCATGGAACTGGGAGCTGACACCCTTCTGTCCTTTAATAAAGTTTTTAAAGTGTCCAAATGTCCATCTAATGAGTTTTAATTGTCCAAGTAGGTCAACTACTGCTGTTGTACTCCAGTTGCCCACATGGTGGCAGTGTCCTCCAGCATAGAGGCCAACCCTGGGCTCTCAGATCCCCCAGGCTCCCTCATCTCAAAGCTGTCCTGAGGAGAGGAAGTCATTCCACCTCTGCCCAGCCCACCTCCGCAGCAAGCTCTGTGAATGTGTTGGGACCTGCTCTTATCCTGCTGCTTGGGATCAGTCCCACTTCCAGAAGCTATCAGCTACTTCCTCATCCCCTACAGTTCCTCTTCTGGAACTCTCCCTGCATTAGGCAGAAGAGCTTAAGCACCAGACCCAAACCTCTGGAATCTTCCCTTGTTAGTGTCATTCTGGTTGGTGTCTCCTTCAGCCTACCATGTGAGGCCCCAAAGCACTGCTGAAGCTGATACTCCTTGCTTCCCAAAGCATAGTACAAGCCCTGGGCTGCGCACTTCCTCTTCTCCCCCAGAGGCAGGCCTTGCCAGGAATTCACTAAAGCTTTGCCTCTGGCAGAGATTGACAGGATAGGAGTGTTTAGGGGGATGAGGGAAAGGGTCAGGCACTCCCCACCATTCTGAGCACCAAATTAAGCAGCCACACACAATCCCCAACCTTACTTTATTAGAAGAGGCAACAGCAGCTGTAGCCCCAGGGCCTAGCCCAAATAGGGGTGGAATGGGGACTGTACAGAATGAGTTTAAATGCGAGGTTCCTCCAGTTCACAGCAAGGCTGCCAAAAGTCTGGAGTCTGAAAATGGAGATGAGGGGAGGAAGAGATGGCCAGAGAAAATTGTCGTGACACAGGACCAGCGCCTATCAGTCCTAACGGCTCCTCTCGCCTAGATGGGTTCCTTGTTCCTGTTCCTTCCCTCCCAAGCGGCCAGGGCTTCCCTTCCGCTTTCTGGACCTCTCAGCCCCCGCTAGTAAAACTGCTCCCCAGCTCTAGGCAGATGAGAGGGCGACAACCTCCGCCCCTCTCCTGTCCTGGCTTTCACAGGCACGCATGTGGGTGCGGGTGGTCCCTGCGGAAGCCTCTCCACTCCTCCTCCAGTCGGGCCTCCTCTCCCCAGCCACCACCCTTGAGCACCAACAGTCCGCCCATTAAGGTCCGCGCCCCACCCTCCCCTCCGTGTTCTCAAAGGATGGGGTGGCGCCTTGGGTGGGGCCGGCTGGAGGTGTGTGAGGATGGGAGCGAAGGGGCGAGCGGGGCGCGGGGGCCCGGCGCGGGGCGGGGGCCCTGCTCAGTCCGGGTAGATGATGAAGCCGGAGAAGGTGCTATACTTGTTGGTGTTGCCGCCGTGCACCTTCCCGCCGTCCAGCTTGATGAAGACCTCGTCGCCCACATCCAGGTGCAGAATGACGCTGTTGCTGGCGTAGTCGTAGTTCTGGTCCGCGTCCTGAGCAATGGCGCTGGCCCGGACCTGGCGAGGAAGGAGACCAAAACAAGCCACTCACGCCCTGTGCAGAGCTGGGATGACAAGAGGGTTTGGGGAGGGTCGGTGCGGCTGCGGCCGCGGCTGGCCGTGCGAAGGCGCTGCGAGGACAGCCTGCGGTAGGGGATTGGGGAGGGACAAGGAGAGAGGGACTAGGAGATCGCTGAGTTTCTCAGGCTCTGTCACTCACTAGCTGTGTGACTCGGGACAAATTTCACGCCTTTTCTGGGCCTTGATTTAAGATATAAAGTGGGGGATAATAATAGAGCCCACCTCATAAGGTTGTGAGGATTAAATGAATTGCTACGTGTCAAGTGTGTTCAGACCAGTGGTTTGCATTCTCAAATTATTCTCATTTAAAAAATAAAATTAAGGGCCGGCCCGTGGCTCACTTGGGAGAGCGTGGTGCTGACAACATCAAGTCAAGGGTTAAGATCCCTTTACCAGTCACCTTTAAAAATAAATAAGTAAATAAATAAAATGAGTAAATATAAAATAAAATTAGCCTGTAGGATAATTTCTAAGATGACGTACCCGCTCGGACCTCCTTTTAGTCCTAAACTTGCGTTCGCTTCCCTGGATGTTGGGGCATAGGTGTGTCTGTGCGCGTACCACAGGGTGCGCTCTCGCCTCTGGGGCCCCCATTTCCCGGCGGAGCTCCCGCTAGTGCCCCGACGTGGGGTCTCCTGTGCTGGAACAGGGATTCTCTCCTCCCCTCTGGCCTCACGGAGGTTGTCTCAAACCTCCAGCCCCCTCCCCAGCCCCCCTTTTCTCGTCCCACAGGGGCTGGTTATTAACTCATTAATTATTCATCATTATTTTAATCACTATTTACCGTCCCCAGGGCCGCAGCGCCCGCGCCGCGGAATACAGAGTGAAAGCCGCGCAGCCCCGCCCTTTCCGAAACCGACACACACTAGACACACATTCGCCCCCTCTGCCTCTTCCCAGATACCCGAATAGACCAAGCACACCTACTCGGTGCCACATGCAGATAGACACCGCTCTGGTCTCACGCTTTCGTACTCCGCACCCACAGACGCACTCGCACCATGCATGCACACCCTTACACTCCCTTACGCACAAACACTATCTCACCTCCTTACAGACACTCTCACTTCCTTTCCCTGGGTTCCTGGGGCGGTCCTGCTGGGAGAAGACCCCAAAGCAGGCCTGGGGCCAGGCAGGTGCTGCGACGGTCACAGGGCTCAGGAGTGGACAGACCCAGGAGGAGCATGCCTGATGCTCCCGGATCACTCCTCCCCACCCATGGAGCGGGGCATTCGGAGGTCACAGCTCAACTCCAACCTCCCTTTGAGGCCTGCGTGGTCCAGGCACTTCTCCCCACCCCACGCCTGTGGCCTCTGCTCCCTATGCGCATCCAGGTCCTCGAGCTGAGTCCTTGGGGCTATTCCCCCAAACCAAGGCGGCAGTGACTCTGACTCTGCCCAAAGGAGCTGGAGCGGCAGAACCTGAATGCTGAGAGCTTGCTAGGGAGGATGTGGGCCTACCGGAGCAGGCCAGGGTCCAAGGCTTTAATTCCACCCCTGTCCCTTGCTTGCCGCTTTCCTCCTCCAAATCAGTTCCTTCAGGCCGCCTGGCTGGCTCCTGAGCCACCAGGCCATTTCCCACCTCTGCCTACAGACTCAGTATTACCTGAGAACGGGTTTGTTCTAGGCTTGGTCCCAGGCCCTGGGGTGAGCAATAGGATAGCTGCCTGGCAAATGAGCCAGCGTTTTCATTCTTTTGTACCTTTTCCTTGAAAATTCAAGCTGAATGCTTCCACATGGGGATGGTTGTTGGCTGCCCACTGCCTCAGATGCATATTCCATTATAATTCGAAGGAACCCAGACTCCAGGTAGCTCGCCCAACGCGAGGCTAGGAATCCCAAAGGCCAGGAGGGCTGCCCCCAAAGAGAGGGTAGCCCAAGACAGGACGAGACACCAAAGACGTTTGGTGTGGTTGCCTATAGCTGGAGTGTGAGGTCGTGGCTACAGAGACATTAAGCTTTGAGTACTGCGTTTCAGTTCTGACACCATTCCTAATATTCAGTGAGACCCTGAGCAGGTGGTTTTCTTTCTCTGGCCCCCAATTTCTCTTTAGCTAAATGAAGCGATTAATAAATTATTGGCAGCGTGACGTTCCTGGATTCAGTACTGCTGCTCGGGTTGTCGAACGTGTGGGGAGGTTTAGAAAGCTACTGGTCCGATCTCGGGCCAGGCGGGGGAGGGGCATCTCACCTGTCCGTTCTTCATCAGGTCAGCCCACATGCTGGTGCCATCGCCGCCGCGCATGAGCACATGATAAGCGAAGAAATAAACGCCCGGCATGGGGCAGGTGAACTTGCCGCTGGCTGCCTCATAAGCGTTGCCCACGTTGGTGACCACGTCGTCGAAGCGTAGCACCTCATAACCCTCGTGAGGCCTCCGCAGGCCCGCGTAGAAGGCAATTCGAGGCACGTAGCCCGCAGGGGGCGCCACCCCGCCAGGGCCTGGGCCGGGAGGGCCCGGGGGACCTGGCCTGCCTGGCTCTCCAGGGGGCCCTCTGGGACCTGGAGGTCCTGGGGGCCCCCGCAGACCTGCCTTTCCGCGCCGGCCCACATCTCCCTTGGCGCCCGGCGGAAAGGGGGACACGGAAGCGGGCGCGCCGTCGGGGCCCGGGCCTCGGGGCCCGTGAGGGTCGCACACCATGCGGCAGCGACCCAGCATCTCATAGTGCGCCGGCCCGCGGGAGCTGTGCACCAGCAGCGGGATGGCCACCAGCAGCAGTAGCACCATGGCCACTCCGACGGCCGCGCCCGCCACCCGCTTGCGGCGGCTCAGCCGCGACGCGGCCGGGGCCAGCAAATCCTCCTCACTCTTGGGCGCAATGGCTGCGGAGGCCCGGGGCTCTCCGCGGGCCCAAGAGGCAGAGGCGGGACTCGGGCCTGGGTCTGGATCCCCCCGACGGTTGCGCCGAGCCCTCTCGCCCCCCGCCCCAGCGGGCTCCCGCCGCAGCGGTGCCGTTCCCCAAACCGTCCGTCAAGGCGGAGGTCCCCCAGTGGGTTGCGCCAGGGGCAACTCCCGACGGTTCAGAGCCCTTAGTTGTCTATTACCCTCCTGTTCAGTCCTAACGATCCCGGGCGCCTGAGATCCGCGGCTTCTCGGACGGCTGGTTTCCGACAGATCTAAGATGCCTGCTCTCCAGACTGCTGCTTTCTCACGGGTGGTGGTACCCGGGTCCCAGGCTACCGAGACGGATCGCTCCCGGCTGGAGCAGGGACTACTCCCCGCGCTCCGGACGTCCCAGGCTCTGAGCTGCTGGCGGCGCCCAGGATGCGACCTCCTCATAGGTTTTGCGCTCTGGCTCTTGGCGAGCACTGATTCGCCTTCCCACCCCAGCCGCGGCCGCAGCCCCTGCTAGAGCCCCAGCTCCGCGTCTCTCTCCTGCGAGCGCTCTCCCTCTCTGCGTCTCTAACCTTCCCCCTCCCTCCCCGGGTGGCAGCGCGGGTGGTGTGAGTCGCCGCGCGGCGGGAGCCACTATAAGCGGCCGGAGGCGAAGCGACCCCTGGCGCCCAGAGGGGGAAGTGCGGAGGCGGGGCAGGCAGCGGCCCCCTCCCGCGTCCGCCGGTTTCTAGGTTCCTTCCAGGCTCGGAGCGGGTTCTGCAGGGATTCGCGACCCCTGCCTTATCCCTACCCTCTTACCCGGAGTTTGACATTCTCAGAGCCCAGAGAAAGCCAGAAACAGCGTTGAGATAAAGACGGGTTGAGATTACAAACACAGAGAAGACAGAGGTGGATTCTCGAGCTAAAATTGGCGGAGGTGGGGTGGGGTGCGGGGTTGGGTATCTCACAAACAAAAACCAAAACAATGAGGGGGGGGGAGAAATTCGCCACACTATGTTCCCCAGTGCCCGTGACCGATTAACATATGGTAAAGGCTTCAACATGTACTTGTTGGCCTGAAGTGGAAAAGGCAAATCTCCAGCTATCCCCACGCCCGACCCCCAGTGTCGGGGCCTCAGAGCATCCGAGAGGGTGTGTGAATGTGTGTGTGTGGATGTGTGTGTGTGTGTGTGTGTGTGTGTGTGTGTGTGGAGAGAGAGAGAGAGAGAGAGAGGAGAGAGAGAGAGAACAGACCAGCCTGGGGGAGCAAGCAGGAAACCGACAGGAAAGCAGAGAAGGAGCGACAGAGAAATCAAAGAGACAGAAAGCCAGATAGAGACGGAGAGACAGAGACAAAGCTTCGAAAAGAGACTAACTGACAGCCCCAGAGGGAGAGAGGGAGAGACAGAGACGGAGAGAGAGAGACGGGAGCCGAGACAGGTTGACAGATCGAGAGAGAAATGTAAATGGCGCGCTGCAGAGAGACACCCAGGTCCGTGTTCGGACTCCAATGTGACATATCAACTGTGGGGAAGACGCGGGGGCGGGGCGGTTCTGCCAGCAGAGTGTAGGCTCTAGGCCTGTGCATTGTGACAGTGTGCTCCAAAGTGTGGAGGTGGCCATGGGATCCTGGCCTTGTGTGTCCTGGGTGAGTGGGATTGTGGATTGTGTGTTGTCCGTGTAGATGTGATGTTGTCCTTGCATGAGGGCTATTGGAAGGCAGGTATTTGTATATTAATTTGCTTTCCTCTTAGTCTCTAAATTTGGGACCCCACAAATGCCATTTCTCCTGCCTCAGAACTAAAAAGTAGGGAATCTATTGGGGAGAAAGAAAGAGAAGGCAGCTCTAGTTCTGTCCCACTTGCCTTGCCCAAGCCCAACCCAACCCAACCCATGTCCTAGTCCCAGACTTGTCCAGCCCTGGGAGTCTCTGCCCCTTTCTCCTTCCTCAAGGATCTGTTAGATGAAACCCAGAGAAGTTAGACTCCAAATAATGGGTGTCTGGGGGCCGGGGGAGTTGAAGTTGGTTAAGCAAATTAACATAACTAAAATGCTGATTGGGTGCTAGGCACCCTCCTGCAAGAGGTGACTGTGTCTTTCAGGGTGACCAAGAGGAAACATAGGGTTTGATAGATCAGAGTCCAGAGAAAAAGCTATTGGCTGCATCCTTCCTTAGGGCCTGGCCCCTCTGAGGGAAATTTCTCACTCACAGGGATCCCAGGTCCAGAGGCTAGAAAGGGCTATAGAACTGATGAAAGTGGGATGTCTGGAGACGCTGGAGGTGGACAGCCACAAAGGAATACATTGTGTGAAATAGAGGGCACAGGGCACACCAGGGCATGATTATTGAGTGGAAGGTGATTTCCTCATCTCTCCTTTCCTGTACTCCTCTGTGCACTCCCCTCCTCCCCCATAATGAGGCAGGGGGAAAAAGATTGCTGAGGCTGGGCTTGTGTTATGGTGGGGGGAGGCCCCTACATGCCTGAAAGGATTGGGAGAGAAAGGATTGGCAGTCAGTGGGGGAGGGGCCTCCTCCTCCAACCATAAATACAAATTTTATTCAAGGTCTTTGTCGCCATTTGTCTTCCTCGGGGGGCTGAGGGCCGTGTCAGCCCCGTGCATGTCTAATTCCAGATCTGCTCCCCCAGGCTGGATGATGGATGGATCATAGAGGAGAAAGCAGGCCTAGGCTTACACTAGCCTCCCCTGCCCAATCATCAGGCCCCATTCACCCCAGGTCCTGCCATTTCTCTCCTTCATCCTTTCCCCTGCCCGCTCTCCACTCACCAGAGGCCCTCTCTACACAGCCCCCCTCCCCACCCCACTCATCCTACTCACCAAGGCCCCCTTTTTGAGCCCCTCACCTCAGCCCCTTTGAGGTCCTAGTCTTCTTCTCTCTAGAGCTTCCCCTCTCCTCCCATCCCCAGTCCAGGCTGTGATCTGCGGTGACCAGCAGGGTTGCAGGCAGCAGCGGGTGTGTGTGGTGGGGGGAGCAGGCTTGGCTCACAGGGAGCCAAGGGGCCAGCTCCATGAATTTATTCATGTTCTGTTGCTCTTTCTCCACACTCCGGAATGAAGCTGCCAGCTCACCAGGTCCTTACTGCTTCCCCTGCAGCTGTCACATTCAGCCAAGAAGGGACCTGGGTAGGGCCAAGGCCAGCTGGTGCTCCTGGGACCAGAAGCCAAGTGTCTGGGCTCGAGGGAATGCTGGAGCCCAGGCTGGGGTCTGGGACAATTTACCCAGAGCTCCTCAGACAGCCAAACTAGGAGGCCCTAGGAAGGTGATGTGGTTGGGAATGGGAAGTAGACAGAGAAGGATGTGCTGCAGGGCAAAGAAGGGGCAGTGGAGGTGGGAGACAGGGTCGGTGGGGGAGAGGAGAGGAGAGGAGAGGAAGTATTTAACAGTTTCCTAGGCTCCCTCACTTAAAAGCACAGCCCAGTCTGAATCCTGCATTAATTAACCTCTACCCTTGGCTCTGCACTAACCCTGAACCTAATCCCAAACTATACACTTGATTCTTCTTCAGTCCTAAAATGAGTCAACTCCATAACCTGACTCTAAATGAAATGCATCCCCACCTGTCCTGGAACACAGGAGTCTCCCCAGAATTTCCCCCAGGGCTATAGCCAGGTGTGTGTCAGAGTTCTGGACCAGACTTTTGATTAGTGTGTGATTAGCATATGATTTGCATGTGATATGTGCCTTCTACTCTGCGGAAGTTTTCATGTTAAAATTTTATGAAGTGTAGAGGAAAGGTCTCGACTCCTTGAAGGTTCTTTCTTTTTGTTCCTTCTCTCACACGTCTTGTGACTGACTCAGACCCCCCCCCCAAGGGAAGAAAGGGGGTGAGGAGGTAAGCAATAGGGGGTTTGCAGGGGGAAGACTGGCAGTGTGATCTGCTTCCATCACTTGCAGAAGCCTTAATTTCTCCATCTGTAAGAGAAGAGGAACCAGCTGGCTGATGTTCCATTAAGATCTAAGGACACACCTTATTTCTCCTTCCTTGCAGTCTCTCCTTCCCCCGCTTCAGGGCCAGTCATGGTGTAGTTCCCCCCCACCCCTCCCACACTTTGGATCTCAGCTCCCACATCCAAGATCACTCAGAACTGGAGCAGCCTGAGTGCCTGGTATGAAGAGAAGGGAACTTTGCCCGCCTGAGAGGACAGGGGATAGCATGGAAAGAGCTATAACATCATTTAGTGCTTACTGTATTTTAGGACACCGCCCACCCCCCAGGTTGTAAGGGGATCTCAACCCTTGATCTTGGTGTTGTCAGCAACACTGCTCTACTGAGTGAACTAACCGGCCAGCTCCTTGTATTTTAGGGCTTTTTTTTTTTTAAAGATGACCGGTAAGGGGATCTTTTTTTTTTTTTTAAAGATGACCGGTAAGGGGATCTTAACCCTTGACTTGGTGTTGTCAGCACCACGCTCAGCCAGTGAGCGAACCGGCCATCCCTATATAGGATCCGAACCCGTGGCCTAGGTGTTGTCAGCACCGCACTCTCCCGAGTGAGCCACGGGGCCGGCCTGTATTTTAGGGCTTTTAACAGGCAAGTTCCCATTGCATCCTCAGAGGACCCCTGAGACGTGCTTTACAAACTGGAGCCCAGAAAGGGGAAATGGCTTGTCCAGTATCATCCTGTAAGGGGAAGTCCTAGAATTAGAATTATGATCTCCTGGCTTCCTTCTCAGTGCCTGGAGGAGAGACAAATGACACTCAAGGCAGTGGAAGGGTGAGAGAAGCAGGACAAGAGTGGGAAGCGAGACTTGAACGGAACTCAGGGGAGACCTACTGTGTGAGGCCAACAGATTAGGGTCTTGGCTCTCTTGTCCTCCAACCCCCACCCCAACGCTGTCAAGCCTGTCACCCAACAGGCGCTCAACTGTTGGCTGATAGATGGCCAAAGTTAGTTGCGGAGAACTGTTCAGATGCAGGAGAGGGCAGAGAAAATGGAGGGGAAGGAAAACGAAGGGAGCCAGAGCAAAATTTGCTTAACGGGCAAAAGGGAGCGCTGAAGCCGGTTCTCCTCCAACCACGGGTGGGAAAACGCGTCGCGGCCCAAGAACCTGCACACACTTTGCCTCGCTTTGGAGACTACCGACGTACCTCTGCCGTGGAGAGAGGGGGCGAGTGAGCGGCCGGGCCCAGGGCTCCCACTCACCGGCAGGCACCCCTGGCACCGCAGCTCAGGGCAGCCTTCGATTCAAAGGGTCGCGTCAGGGTCCACAGTGGGGAAAGACGGGCTCTCCAAGGACTGGGAAGCGCTTATGTCCGAGGCGTGTGTCAGGCCAGAGCGCGCTGCTGCCTGACGTCCGCAGCCTCGACCCCTGGCCGGGTGCGGCTCCAAGCCCTCGCCTCTTCTCCTCCGCCCCTCGCACCCCCTCACTCCCACCGCTCGCCCGCTCCAGCCTCCAGTTAATGAAATGTAGTCATCGGCTGCACAGACAGCTGTCAGACCCCTCATTTCTCCGCAGGGATGTTGGATCCCGCTCTGGGAGACCGACAGGTGAGAGGAGAGGGGGAGGTGTGGGGAGCCGAGCGAGGGGCTCGGGCTGGTGGGAGCCCGGACGGAGCCCAAAAGGTAGCGCCAAACTCGAAGTCTCGAGGGCTCGGCTTAGCGAGGTGGGGCCTAGGAGTCTCTTTCTGCTTGGGTCCCCTAGCTCTTTCCCCTTCTCCGATAAGCTGGAGACTTAACGAGCCCCACACACATCACCACCGGAACCCGGGTCGACCCCAAACTCCTGGCCCTGCACCCGGGGCTGGCCTGGCTTCGGTGCGCGCCGCGCTCAGCGCCTCGGAGCCGGCGGCCGCGGCCCGATGCTTCCTCCCAGCTCCTTCTATCCCTTCCCTCCTGCTCCCCCTCCCTCCTGCACTCCCTCCCCGGCGGCCGCGGCCTTTATTAGGGATTCCGCGGCTGTCGGTCCCGCCATCCATCCTGTCCGCCGGCAATTAGGCGGCCAGACAAAGAGCAGCTTCGGATGGATGAGGGTCCCGGCGGATCGGAAATGTGAAGGGTCAGCGCTGCCGCCCGCGGCGCACCCCGCTCCCCCTTCTGCATAATCACCGGCCGCCCGTCACTCAGCCGGCCGCCCAGGGAGCTCCGGGGCCGGGGCCCGAGAGAGGGCGGGCGTGGGACTGCAGCCTAGGCGCCTAGGGCAGCGCGAAGGCGGACCTGCAGCAGGGTGCCTCCTGCGGGACAGCGGAGGACTGCGGCCTGAGGCGCTTGGAGGAGGAAGAGGGAGGGATTATGGCCCCGGGCTTTCCCTGATGGGGAATTGGGGGCCGGAGGGCTGGAGCCTTCCTGTGGGGAAGCGGGGACTCTTACCTGCGGTACACAGAAGGAGCCTAGCCCAGGGCGCCCCCTGCTGGGAGACTGGGGGACGAAGGTTTAGGGTCTATACAAGTGAGGCTGTACCCAAGGCGACCTCTTTTAGGGAAACTGAGGGTCTCTAGCCTGGTGCGCCTCCTATCGGAATAGAATGACACTGCGCTTCTGTTCTCCGGTCTCTTGAGTGAAATCCAACCTATCCACATCAAATCAAGAAAAGCTCCAAGTCCTGGCGAATCCCAGTGGAGCCGAGAGGAAGTTCAAGGAGTCCGGGTTTTACTGCGGATTCTTTGGCACTAGCTCCCAGTTGACAAATCAACATCTCAATATGACAATTAGTGGTCGAGGTGGGGGGAGAAGGGCTCTTGCAGCTCGGGCCCCAGTTGACAAATCAACATCTCAATATGACAATTAGTGGTCGAGGTGGGGGGAGAAGGGCTCTCGCAGCTCGGGCCGGCTTAGCCCTCCCAGCCGGAGGCAGAGAGGTGGGCGGTGCTGGCAGTGATGAACGAGTCTTGGGGGGCCCGGGGTCCAGAGCGCGCATTTATTACTCGACTGACAGGAGGGCGGCGGGCCGGCCAGGCTGCGAGTAGACGTGCTGGGAAAGAGGCCAGTGGCAGGAGGGGTAGAAATGGAAGCGTTTAACAGTCCTATCGCTCCGTCTGCTCCCGGTTCTTCGCCTCGACCCTGGTACTTGACTTCCTTGAGCTTGGCCTCCCAATTGTTGGAGCTGGCTCTGGTTGCAGAATTTGGGAAGCGGTGGCGGAGACCTAAATCCTGTCCTTAGGGTCTGAGATGTCAAGAAAGGATGTAGACAGGCCTTAGGACTAGGCGCTTGACCTCGGAGGAATTGTGCATGATTGTGTACTCAGAGATGAGTGGGTGACAGGGATTGATAGTTGTGGATCACGCGTGGGGATCAGTGACTGCATGTCAGTGCCAGGAATGTGTCGGCCTGATTTTGGTAATGGAGGCGTGAGCTTCGCATGCCTAAGGATGAGCCATCGCTGGGTGTCGATTCCCCGCCCCCCTCAATCCCCCCGCCCCCTCCAGCTTGCTGTCAGCTCTGTCTCTGGTTCTGGAGGAAATGGCAGTGTGCACGGTGACAGCTGAGGTGTGCTGTTGGGTGGTGGGGGCTTGATAGATGTTAACTGTGAGAGTGCTGGTCAGAACAACTGCTTTCTTCTACTCCTTCCACCACAAACATCATTCCTTACCCAAACGTCTTGAAAGCAGTGGGTGTTTTTTCCAAAGTCTGGAGACCTAGTTACTGAATCCTGGGAAAGTAAGCGATTACTACCAGAGTTATCTATAGCCCATACCCCTATACATACACATACACACAGAGTCTCCAATATAAGATGTGATCTCCAACCTATCTGGCCTCCCCAGGCTGTAGTGATCAGAGAGGAGGAGGTGGATGGATATTAAGCAGACACCTGTGTGATGCTCAAGAAGGGAAGGTGCAGACTTTCAGACCTCTAAGAGAGCTCACCTCTTTGGGACCTGGACTAGTGGCCTCTGGAACCTTAACCCTTTAGATCTCAGGTCCAATTAGGTACTAGTTGGCATCTTGGAAAGATAATATTAATTATACTCAAATCCCTCTCCGTAATAATTCTCTTCACCTGGCTTTGTCTTCACTTTCCTCCATTCTCCCACACACCAAGAAGTTGAGCCTGGCCTCCCCCGCGGTCCCGAATCTCCTGGGAGTACAGAGCAGCGAGCGGAGTGACTCTGGGTCTCTGGCCCCTGTTTTGTTCGGCAAGGTTATAGGGCACCTTCCGTTTACTTTGCTCTTCCTTTGGGCTAGAGTATCTCTTGGAGACTCTGTCTTTGTCTCTGCACCTTTCTTTGTGTCTGCATATTTCCACCTTTAGGAATCTCTTCCAAATTTGTCTCCCTACATTTTTGCAGGTCTCTCTTTGTTCCCCCTGTGGCTCCTCCCTCTAGGAATACCCCAGCGCAGCAGTGAGGCCCATGGCGATTGGGGGAGAGAGAGCAGGGCTTCCTTCCTGCTTGCATCCAGAGCAATTGCGAACCCAAGGATGGCCACGCCATGTGGCGTGGGACTGCAGCCTAGGCGCCTAGGGCTGCGCGAAGGCGGACCTGCAGCAGGGTGCCTCCTGCGGGACAGCGGAGGACTGCGGCCTGAGGCGCTTGGAGGAGGAAGAGGGAGGGATTATGGCCCCGGGCTTTCCCTGATGGGGAATTGGGGGCCGGAGGGCTGGAGCCTTCCTGTGGGGAAGCGGGGACTCTTACCTGCGGTACACAGAAGGAGCCTAGCCCAGGGCGCCCCCTGCTGGGAGACTGGGGGACGAAGGTTTAGGGTCTATACAAGTGAGGCTGTACCCAAGGCGACCTCTTTTAGGGAAACTGAGGGTCTCTAGCCTGGTGCGCCTCCTATCGGAATAGAATGACACTGCGCTTCTGTTCTCCGGTCTCTTGAGTGAAATCCAACCTATCCACATCAAATCAAGAAAAGCTCCAAGTCCTGGCGAATCCCAGTGGAGCCGAGAGGAAGTTCCCTCCTCCTGGCCCCCGCCCCCTCAGCCCGCCTGGAAAAGGCAAATTTGACATTTTTAAATCCCGAGCCTTAGAGGGATCGATGCGGCCCGGGGGCCCCGCCCGGGGTCGATATTCCTGATTGGGAAGCGGCCGCTGCGAGGAGCCCGCGTGTAAATCACCCGGGCTGGGGGAGGGGGCGCGGGGAGCCTACCGCCTCCTAGGGGCGCGGAGCCAGGCGGGGTCGGGGCCCAGGAGGGACCCGAGGGCGACGCAATGAGGAGAACGACAGACCTTAGAGAACCAGAGAGAAACGCGCCCAGAGACTCCCCCCGCCCCCGCCCAGCCCTGCCAACTCCCCGGGCCAGCTCCGGTCTCGCTTCAGCAGCCGCCACCCTCCGTTGCCCCTGGAGCCGCCGGGGAGGCCGGTGTCGGAGCTAGCCATGGGGCGGCTCCTCTCGGGCCGCTCCCGCGGGGCCCGGGCTTCGGCGGCTGCTGTCATGGAGCCGACAGGCCGGGTCGGCCGGGAAGGGGCGGGTGGCGGGGGAGAGGCGG
>NW_007726206.1:182703-189035 GCF_000696425.1 Galeopterus variegatus
GGAGGCTGGCGCGGCTCTGGCGCTCAGTGGGCGCGCAACAGATGTTTGCGGAATTGAGGGACATCAAGGTGGACTGGAACACCCAGCGGCGCGGGGTCGGGGACTGGAGGGCGTGGGCGGGGAAAGCGACCCAGACCCCAGCCCGCTGGGGTGACCAGGCACTCGGGGCGCTCCTGGGACCGCTGGGCTAGGAGACCCTCCGCCGGGGAGACCCGGGTAGTAAAGAACAAGGGAGAACGGGGTGGGCAGGAAAGTCTAGGCCCCACCTACAACTGCCGCCACAGCTCCTGGCCTCCAATCCTTGCGACGGTCTGCTGGGGAAACCGAGGCAGCCGAGGCTGAGAAGGGCCAGGAAGGTTAAAAGCGGGATTAGCGACGAGGCAGAGGCAGCAACAAGAATTCCCGCGTGGATCCCTGGATTCGCTCGTCCACCTCGGTCCGCTTGCGGCTGGATCCACCGCCACGCCCCCCCTCGCAACGCAGACCCTCCCTTCCCGCTTCAGCTTGTCGGATTTCCCCCACCACCCACCCCGCGCCAGTTTATAGAACAACAATTTGGGGAAAACAATCCGGGCCAAGTGACGGCCCCGTAATTGTGACAAAGTGAGTGCGGGAGGCTGAAGAGAGCGTTAGGGCGGGAGCGCGGCGCGGTGAGGCGGAGGCAGGGGCGCCTCCCGCCGGCCCTGCGCCCCCTCGTTCTCATTCCGGTCACCTCCCATCTCTCCTTGACTCTTCTCCAATTCCTCTTCTCCCGGCCCCTCGTGCCTCCCTTCGCTTGTTCCTCCATCGCTCTTCCCTTTCCTCCCGGTAACAGCTCTCCTGCTCCCCACCTCCCCGCCGCCCCTTCCCCGTGCGCTTTTTCCTCGCTCACCTCTCCCTCTCTCCTCCGACCTTCACTGGTTTCTCCATCTTTTCCTCGCTCTAACATTGCCCTTGAACCCCCTACTCTCCCTGCACAACCCGCTGCTCTCCCTCCCCAGTCCTCTCTTCCTGCGATGGTGCCCTGAGCCCCCTTCCGGACCCCCACGCTCCCGGAGGACAGCGCTGCCCCGCACTCCTGGATTCCTTCAGCCGCAGAGCTGGCGGCGCGCTGAGGCCCAGGGGGCCCCGACGGCCTGGCCCTTCCCTCCCCCTGCTGCCGCTGCCGCCCCCACCCCCTGCCTGCGCCGGGAGCTAGTTTGTTTGTCCAGCGGCCGCCGCCGCCGCCCGCGCTGTTTGCCAAGCTTAGCGCGCTGCTGCGCAGTCCTGGCCCAATTAAGTCTCATTCATTATTCAGCGCCCCTGTCCTCCCCTAGCCCTGCCCGCAGCTGGGGCGTCGCTTTGGGGTCTCTCCCAGCCCAGGCCCCTCAGTGAGCCCTGAGGGGTCACATAGGGAGCCGCACTTTCTCCCCCGGCCGGGATAAAAACTGAAGAGGTAGGGGGCTTGAAGGGATCAGAAGCACCCTGCCTGCTGCAGAGCGGCGACACCGGTGAGGCCCACTGGGCCCACCCCTCCCTCAACTCAAGACTGGGAGACCTTGCAGAGCCAAGCCCTTCTTTTATAGAGGAGAAAATTGAGACCCAGGACGCGGGGTGACTTGACCAAGGTCACGGAGCAGAACCCAGGACTGGAGGTCGGGACATTGAAACGAAGGCATCTTGCATCCCAGCTCCACAGAGACGCGAGGAAGGCAGATCACGCTCTCCCCTGAGTTCTGGGCTGCAGCCTCGCTCTCCTGATGGGGCGTTTCCACCTCTATCCCTTTTCGCTTGTTTCTACCTCCCTCCCGTAGCCGGCGGGACAGAGTCGCCTCGGGGCTCCCACTGGGTGGGGAGGCTCCTCAGGTCTCAGGCTCAGGTTAAGATGTAGGACCCTCTAACTGGAAGGCCTGGAGGCGGGGCAGTGAGGCCAACTCGGGGTGGGGGCCCTCCCTGCAGCCTGTCGGTGAGCGTCTCTGCCTTAGTGGAAATGGAAATGGAACCATCCAAAGGCAGTCTTGAAGGGCAACGGAGTGTGGAGAGAAGAGCGCGCAGCCTGAGGTGAGGGAAGAGTCACTCTCCCAGTTGTCGGGGTGGGAAGGGGCAATCAAGGGCCTAGTTTTGCGTTTATAGGAGACTGTCTTTTCTCCGCACTTCCATAGCGACCCTCCGTAGGGCCGCTGTGCCAGGGCATCCAGACAAGGTGAGTCTGGGAACCCGCGCGGACCCGCCCTTCCGTGAGCGGCAGCGCCACCTGGCGGCCGCGGTGCCGCGGTGCAGGAGGCGCGCTCGGCCTGGGGTGGGGCGCTGCGCCAGCCCCTTTGAGGCTGATGGGCCTGAGAAGCCTTGGATCGAGTTTACCTGAGAGGGCGGGCCAGAGAAGTCCGGGGCGGGCAGGTGAACCCAAGGGGGCCGGGAGGGCCTTGGGGAGGGGCCTGGCCTGGGGCGGCCTGACTTTGTGACACAGCAGAAAGACAAAGTCCATTTGGATGGAAGTGGGAGCAGAGTGAGAGGGGCCATCTTGACTCTGTGGTCAAAGGAAATGACTGGTCTGGCGCGGTCTGGGAGCCGGGCATCCAGGTACTGCCGCTCGACCTGGGACTAGAGGGTACCGGCTGGTGCTCCTGAGGCCCGCTCCACGTAGCGGGGAGAGATTGGCAGGCACGCTTAGGCGTCTGGCTTGATATTCTGAGAATTTGTCCAGCAGCTTTGGAGGGGCTTTCTGGGCCTTCCTCTGAAGGAGGTGGTGGAGTTGTGCGGTGCCAAGGTCTACGTCAAAGTGCAGTTTTCCAAAATATTGAGGTGGAGAGAACTCAGGACCCTTTTAAAGTCTGACTTGTGGGAAAAGTTCATGGAGAGACGGGAAAGCTGGAGAAGGGCTGAAACCTGGGCCAGGTGTCTGAGGACAGCCATAATAGGAGTTAAGTGGAGGGTGGTGAGACAGAGGCTTTCAAAAAGTGTGGGAACTTTGGAAGAGTATCCTATTCAGACTTCTCCTCCACACTACCTTCCACCCTATGAGCTATTCTGGGGTCACTGGTCTGAGGGGAGGACTGAAATTTAAGTTTCTGCTCTTTTGCCTGTGTTCTGAGTTCTCAGTTGCTGAACTGAAAGCATTTAAAACATTCTTCTTTCCAAATTTGGACTCGCTGTGGTTGTAAAGAAGAGGCCTGAGGTACTAGAACAAAGGTATGGGCTAACCAGCATTTCAGGGACACTCGGGCAGAGCTAGACTCGGCTTTTATTGGAAAGAGAAATGGTTACTGTGTTGGAGCCTGGATATAGTCTTATGACTCTGCTTTTTTTCATCTTTTAGGGTCTAAGGATGACTCTGGGGCCATGTTGGCTGTGATTCTCACAGAGGACCCCAAGATTTCTGCACTCTGAGCAGTTGACAAGTGCCACTGGACTTGTTCTGAGACTCTTGCCCTGGGGGATGACAAAGGGGCTCCTGGTAACCTATGCCCTGTGGGCTGTAGGGGGCCCTGCTGGGCTCCACCACCTGTACCTGGGAAGGGACAGCCATGCCCTGCTCTGGATGCTCACCCTGGGGGGTGGTGGGCTGGGATGGCTCTGGGAGTTCTGGAAGCTCCCCAGTTTTGTAGCTCAAGCCAACAGAGCCCAGGGGAAGAGGCAGAGCCGAGGAGGGGGGACACCCCCTTTGAGTCCCATTCGCTTTTCTGCCCAGATGATAGTGGGCATCTATTTTGGCCTTGTGGCTCTGATTAGCCTATCTTCCATGGCTAACTTCTATATTGTGGGCCTCCCACTGGCAGTTGGCTTAGGGGTCTTACTGGTGGCTGTTATTGGTGACCAGACCTCAGACTTTAAGAACACTCTAGGGGTGGCATTTCTTACTTCCCCTATTTTCTATGGCCGCCCCATAGCTATCCTGCCGATTAGTTTGGCTGCCAGCATCACAGCCCAGAAGCATCGCCGCTACAAAGCTTCAGTGGAGTTGGAGACGCTCAGTGTGCGGCTCTACCGGCTGGGCCTGGCTTACCTGGCTTTCACAGGCCCGCTGGCATACAGCGCCCTTTGCAACACAGCTGCCACCCTTAACTATGTCGCAGAAACCCTGGGCTCCTTCTTGAATTGGTTCAGCTTCTTCCCCCTTCTTGGACGCCTCATGGAGTCTGTCCTCCTTCTGCCTTACTGGATCTGGAGGCTACTGGTGGGAGAGCCTGGCTTCAACAGCAGCTACTTCCAGGAGTGGGAGAAGCTCTATGAGTTTGTTCACAGTTTTCAAGATGAGAAGCGTCAGCTGGCTTACCAGGTAAGGCTTTCTTCCTTCCTATTCCTGTCTGGGATGGCTCTAAGAGTTAGGCTAAGCCTTGTTGGAACTGCTGCCTCACTTGTGGAAATACCCTGTGCATGTCTGCTGGCAGGCCCTGGAAGGGTGTCCTGGCTTCTTTGGGCTTCTGTGCGTAATGTAGGTGTAGAGTGAAGGTACAGAGGCTCTAATAGTAAATGGGGGGGAAATATATATATAACTTACTTTTTATTAATGTATAACATATATAAAGTGCACTAATTTTATGTACACACCACTCAAATCAAGGTATGAAATATTTACAGGGCTGATAACATTCTTTCATGCCCCTTCCCAGTCTATCCTCCCACCCTCAGAGGTAACCTCTATTTTGACTTTATCACCACAGGTGAGTTTTGCCCATTCCTGGACTTCAAATAAATGGAATCATTCAGTATATATTCTTTTGTATCTGACATCTTTCATTTAACATTATGTTTATAAGCTTTAGTCATACTGTTGCATGCAACTGTGAATTGCTTGTTTTCATTGTTGTATAGTATCCCGTAATGTGATTATACCATAATTTGTCTACTCTATTGTTAATGAATATTTGGGTTGTTTCCAGTATGGGGCTATCATGAATAAAGCTGCTATAAACATTCTTGTACATGTCTTTGGTGGACTTATAAACACTTATTTCTCTTGTGGGGAGGAGATCTTGTCAGGGATGTGAAGTTTCAGGTTGGAAAACAGGCAGTTGTGATTAAAGACAAATCCTGGCTCTTACCATGAGATCCAGAGCTTGGCCTTGTTTCAAAAGGCCGGAATTCTAATCAGAGGTGCTGGTCCTTTCCCATGGGCAAGTAGAAGCCAATTCCAGAGATACAATAGCCTGATTTAGCACAGGAACTGGGAGAGGCCCAGGTGCCCTGACAATTTGTGAGATTCTAATTCATCAGTTTCTGTTTCCCTAAGGTTTTGGGCCTCTCAGAAGGGGCAACAAATGAAGAAATACATCGGAGTTACCGGGAGCTGGTGAAAGTCTGGCACCCTGACCACAACCTGCACCAGACAGAGGAGGCACAGAGGCACTTCCTGGAGATCCAGGCTGCATATGAAGTCTTGAGTCAGCCCAGAAAGCCCAAGGGATCCTAGGAGTGAGAAGAAACTTCCCCCTGAGGATGGACTCTTCCCAGCAGACCTGAGCAGCTTGTCCCAAGTCTAGCTTTGCCCACATCTAGCTTTGCCCACCAGCATTAAAAGAAACTGCCTACAGTGGAGATGATTAAACCTTAAAGGGGTGAGAAAGATTTTGATAGAAGAATATATTTATGTTCTGAATTTCTGGATTTTTTTTTTAAAGATGACGAGTAAGGGGATCTTAACCCTTGACTTGGTGTTGTCAGCACCATGCTGTCTGAAGTGAGCTAACCGGCCATCCCTATATGGGATCTGAACCCGTGGCCTTAGTGTTATTAGCACCACACTCTCCCGAGTGAGCCACAGGCCGGCCCTAAATTTCTTAATTCTTGCATATTGTATTCTTGACTATTTTTTCTTAAAACCAGAGAGTGAAAGGCATATTATAAAACCAATAAGATATCTTTTAAAGAATACATTTCCTTATCCCATCCCTGGTACATTGATGTGTGATGAAGGAAGGTTTTTGTTTTTATTTTTGTTTTAAAAAGATGACTGGTAAGGGGATCTTAACCCTTGACGTGGTGTTGTCAGCACCACGCTCTCCCAAGTGAGCTAACCGGCCATCCCTATACAGGGATCCAAACCTGTGGCCTTGGTGTTGTAAGCACCATGCTCTCCCAAATGAGCCACAGGCCAGCCCTAAAGGAAGGTTATTTAAAAAAAATTTTTAAGGGCCGGCCCGTGGCTCACTTGGGAGAGCATGGTGCTTACAACACCAAGGCCACAGGTTTGGATCCCTGTATAGGGATGGCCGGTTAGCTCACTTGGGAGAGCTGGTGCTGACAACACCAAGTCAAGGGTTAAGATCCCCTTACCAGTCATCTTTTTAAAACAAAAATAAAAACAAAAACCTTCCTTCATCACACATCAATGTACCAGGGATGGGATAAGGAAATGTATTCTTTAAAAGATATCT